>NW_028262380.1:32912000-33217500 GCF_047370975.1 Nipponia nippon
AATGTTCAAAGAGGGAAAACTATTCAATATTCCATCTCTCTGTGACATCTGCAGCTGAACTGCTGGTACCAGTTCAGAGGAAACAAATCTTTTATTTTGTCTGGCCAATCATCGTAACATATCACATAGCTTATCATCTTGGATACAAACTAAACCACAACATACAAATGGAAAACTTTTTTTTCTGACAGAGCATGAGCAACAGATAATGATTTGTTGTTTTTTAGTCATGCTTCTTTTATGTATCACATTTAGCTGAGTACAAGAAATAAACATATTTATAGATCAGTATATAAATGAAACTGTAGGTCTCAGTCATGTTTCTGTATTAAACCAAATTAGCTTACAAATGAGGTAAAGTGAATATTCATTTTAGACACACAGAAGTTCATGAATTATCCCCCAAATAAATGGTGGAGTACCCCTCATGTTCAGTTACATTTGAAATAATGGAAATTGGCTTAAAATGAATTTGAATGCAAATTAGAAACACTATAAAGCAGTTGATTTTCAGTTTTCTTGGAGTAAGTAACCATTAGAAATGTCATTCAATGCAGTCATATCTACATATTTTCTGGGCAATGTATTATTCTTTTAGATGACTTTAGGAAAATGAATGTCTGAAATTCATATTGATTTGTTTACATTCAGCAAGTCCAAGGCTGAAAAAAAAGCCAGGGCAAGTAAATAAGAGGAATCTGTAAAGCTATCTTGCTGAGATGATAATTGTATTTTGACTATGGTTCCTTGTTTCTGCAGTACTAACACACAGGAAATTGTATTACATTAAATAATAATTGTTTTTCTAAAGGGATAAAGTTCATTTCATGCTGCAGTATGTTAACTTAATACAGTAGCACACTACTGCATTAATACATTTAACTCAATTTTATAGAATGCCTTTATTGCAGAGATCTATGAAGCTGCATAGCTTGGCGTTGCTAGGCTTTGTAGGAACCTCTTCATTAGTTTCAATTTACATATATATATGCCTCTTGAGGTGCACTTTAATTTGTGAATTCAAAGCCTCAAATAGCACCTGTGTTCCCATCAAAACATAAATTACATATACAAAATTAAGTCCAAAAGGGTTGTATAGAAGAACACAGTCAAACTCCTCAAAACCACCCTCTGTTTAACCCTGGAGATGCTTGAAAATTCGAGGCACATCAGATGCCGAGACTAATTTTCCCTAGGCGTCTAAAAATCAGCTTCAGGATAAGCCCTAAAGCCCTGGCAGAAGGACAGTGCTGAACATCTGGATGTGTGGCTCACAGCCAAACTTTGCCAGATGCCCTCAGTAAAGGTATTTCTCTTTCTCAGAGGTTGTGCCTTGGTGAGCCTGCTCAGGTCCATGTGGAGAGAGTGCCCTTAGCTCTGGTGCACAGGTCCGTGGCCAGGAGAACCATCCGGGCTGGGGAAGGTGAAGGAAGCCCAAAAGGAGGGCAAATATACAGGGGAACAGATTGTCAAAACAAAAATATAAACACCAAGAGCATGGCCTCAGCTTACCTCTGATTGCCTCATTAGCCTCTCTTTACTCCTATTTGCTGACTCACCATCAAAAGAATAAAGACGTTTTCTCTAATTAACATGTTTCCAAAGGGCCACCTAGTTTTCTGGATTATTGGCTTAGACCAAAAAATGCTTACCTCTTTTAAAAATATTTGAGCATGTACTTGTGGGGGTTTTGGAGAGGAGAGGAAGAAGAGGGAAAGGAAAATGACGTATTCTGTCTGTTTTGTCGTCCAGACTGTGAATCAGATATACCAGCTGTTACCATTAGGAACACACGATGCAGCCTTCTGATACCTACCTGCTGGACCAATGTGTATTGAAGTCCTCCTCAACAGTTAATCCTGGAAATTAGTGCAGTTTCATTTGTTTCCTGGCTCCATGGAATGAGTTCAGTTATTTGTCTGGAACCGGATTTTTAAAGAACTGCTCTGTTCGGTGGTGTGAGAGAGAGGCAGAGAGACACACACACACGCTCTTAAGATCTTCAGTGCCTGAGGGCATTTCCTGTTTCTTGTAGCGGTGAACTTATCTGCACTCCTTCAGAGGAGCAAAAAACAAGATGAAATAACTACTTTATCACCAGTCTCTGAATGTTTCTGTGCTACCCTTTCCTGTCACCTAGCGAGGGCTGCGTTCTCCTTCCCAGTCCCAGATGATTAAACACCATGATTTCTCTTAGACTCTAGGAGCTGCTTTTGGGTTAGGAGTATTAAAAGCTAATCAAAAGGAACAGTCCTACATGAGAAATCTTCAGTGTTTTCCTGTCCTCATTATCAGCAGGATAATCAACTGAATTATAGAATCAGCTTATTTCCAGACAATGAGCTCTCTGAAGAAAACAAAAGTAAGCAAAGGCTGTCCACTTTTCTCAGTGATACCTCTGGGTCACCTGGAACAAAGCATTAACAGTCCTAATTTTCCAAGAGGTCAGCACTCTCTCAAGTGACTTAAATGACCTAGCCATAATTTTCAGAAGTGATGGGATCTATCACCTTCCTGCATCTTGAGCTGTGCAGAGTGAACTTTCTAACCCTGATCAAAAGAAGCCAGGCAGAATATAGGTCTATCACATAGAAAACATCCATATATCACATAGAAAACATCCATATATCTTTCTAAGCTGTTAACCACTGTAACATTCAAACTCTTCTTGTACCTCTGTGAAACAGGTTAGTATCATTCAACGCTATTCTACAAATAGGTTCTTTAAAAAATTTGCCATCCTAATTCCCTGGTGACTCATTTCCCCAGGCAATTTCAGAGACCATGTCCCACATTTGCGAGCGACTCGAGCGCATTTAGCACACCAAAAATGAGTGGGGTTTTGGTATCTGAATTCCTTATGAGCTTTTGCAAAATGTATCCTAAATAGCTTGCTAAAGGTCACAGAGGGATTATTTAGTGAAATTAAGAGTGTTGCTTTGATTTCTTGAGGTCCCATCTGGTATTCTTACCACCTCGACAACCTATCTCAGCAATTCTAACATTCCTCAGAAAACTATATTTCTATTAATACATTAGTACAAAACACAGCAGTTCCTGATGTAGCTGTCTTTTTAGCACAAATCAAGAACCTGTTTTGCAGAGAACTCACCCGTTAATGAAAGTTTTGTCAACATAGAGAATTTTTTTTTATGAATGCAATGTTTGGAACAGTGGAGTAGTGCACAGCAGAGAGAGATGACTTGCGTTCTTCCGACTTAATTTTAGCAGGTTCATAATGTTCTCTGGATATGGCTTTGAAGGCCCTCACACAAGTGACCACTCCCTCCATGCACTTCAATATATCCTATTTCTTTTACTCTGTGATATGCTGGCTACTTATGAAATTATTTAGGATATTTAGAATGTGTAATAACTATATGTTTTGAAATAATTCCAGAGTTATATTATTCTAAGGCCAAATATGAGCCCAAAGAGCACTACAAATTTACAATTTTTGGAGAAGTGGGGGAAGGGAGAGGAGTTACATGTATAGCCACCAGCTCCCAGGGAAGGTGGAAAGAGTCTTTTGAGCTTTTGACATGCTGCAGTGAACTTAAAAAGAGTCACTCAAAATTCTAGACACACTTTAATATTGATGAGATTGGCTTCTCTGACCTCACAGGTATGAGAAACACAGCTTAGGTAAAACCATCCAGTAGGAAAGATCATTTGGATTATAAATGAGTGTATTAGTGAGCATCCTGGGAGAGGGGTGACTTGTAAAAATTGAAAATAGAAAACATTTGCCCTGTAGCTAAATTCTTCATAAAATTTGGTCTGGCTCCTTAGAGAGTCTCCATGTAAGTTTTAGAAGATTTTTTTTCATAAGACTGCATAGAATAGTTTTTTCACTTGTCAGCTGAGGAATGAAGAATCAAAATGTACAAGGAAGGTTCAAAAGATGTAGAGGGTTTTTTCATCTGTGTTGCATATATGTAGATAATGCACATATAAAAATATATACATATATATAGATGCAAATAGTTATATACTACATGATACTATCTCTTTAAATTGTAAAGCTAACAAATTTAATGAGTTTGTTAAAAGGGATGACTATTACTCTGCAAGTAGACAGGATTAGAAGTCACAATTTCGTCAAAAAAACCATTAAATTTGAGAGTAAAATATTCCATACTGCAGTAACTACAAATTATTTCTCCTATAGTTCAGATAATCCAGGTTCTTACTATCAGCTCTGCTTTTTATTTATGCTGGGAAAGGGCTGGTTTCTACAACCACGGAAGCCAACTGTAAAACTCCTGCTTATTTTAGTATGAGAAGGGTTCAACTGAGATCATATTGATTAACCTCCATTAGGTAAACACTGAAGTCCATCTACTACCTAAACATAAATTTGTCAATACCTAATGCATCTACTGGATTATTAAAAGTGACTTGGTATTGCAAAACTAGCTGTATTTCAAAATGCAGTTTGTCTGTCTAGCCTCCTCTTTAGATTTTGTGAAATATTTTTCTTGAGATGCTTAAAAGTGACAAATTTTACACCTCAAGAGAAATTGTTAGCTAGTGGCTAAAGTTTCTGGAGAGAGTAAAAACTCCAGTTCCAGTTACCATTCAAGGAACACCTTCAGTTCTTCCCTTTGCAGGATTTTACTTTTGTCTAGTGCAGGACATACACGCACAGGTAAATAGCCTTAGGTTTTACTTATTTTATTGTTAACTGTGATGAAGACATGTCTGATGCTCTTACAGAAATTCCAGACTACATGGTAATTGAATGACCAAGCAACCAAGCAGCCTGTAGTACGCCTGTGATCTGAGACTCAGATGTCTGATGTACAGCAGTTCTTTTTGTGAGGCTATTGTATGTCTATGCAACTACAAGGTAACATGCCAACACTTGGTTTCTTTGTCTTTCAGAAACCCTGCATACCTGATAACCTGATATCAGTTTCATGCAGGGGAGTATGTGTCATCAGTCCTTACAATGGCCTTACAATCCTGTTTGTGCTCTTTATGTTGCCTGTGCTTGGTGAATCAGGAGTAACCAAATTGCACTTAGAGAGGAGAGGTCAACTGCCACACCTCTTTGAGCATCAATATTGGCTGGGTCACTGGATGAAAAGGCAGATTCTGTGTGGCTGGCTCAGTTAAAAAGACAGCTTGCTTTTTTAATATGCTTTATTGTTTTTGCATACAGAGCTTCTGTTACATCTCCTAGAAGCTGGCTTTATTCACAGTGCATTTTAAATAGCCCTCTTCTTTCACAGTAAATGATGAAGCCCTCTGTTGAACTGAATGCTAGAATTTAATTTCTGATGCTGTTTGTTGGGTTTCCTAACCAACTATATACTCTGATGAATAGTTGTAATGAAACAAACTAGCCAGCTGTTTAACAGAATTTAAACAAAATTAAATCCTGCTTTCCCAAACTAGCACACATTTGGTTTGGGATTTTGTACTTTTCAACTATAATACCATCACAAATCATCCCCAAGAAAGGAAGAAGACATTCTGGCCAATACTGTTACTCCTTAAAGGTAAAAAAGAAATACCTGAGAAAGAACTGTTACAATCTTTATTTTTAGGAAAGAGATCAGAGCTGAAGACAGTCCTGTTCAAGTCAGAATCAGATGCTTTTTACCACATTCTGTTTCCCTGGCATGGTAAACTATTTCCTTGTGGACTGATATTTCCTTTTTTTTTTTTTATTTGTCTGGACTGGGCTTTTTGTGGCGCTGGGATTGATATTTCTTTTATTTTCATTCCTCTGCCATCTGCAGTTTGACTCTTTGTTTGCTCTAGCACTATGCGCATAAAACTCATTTGATCTCCAAGTTCCCCAAGAGCCTGGCATCTCACTGAAATGTGAAGAAAGCAAGAAGAAAAAGCTTAGGCTCAGCAAGAAGTTATTACAGAAAGAAAACACTAGTAGGGGCTCAGCTATCTTTCAGATGTAAGAGCTCTTTGAAGAGTGGAAGGAGAGGTTATTCCTAGCATGGCAGCCTTAAATTTCTGGATCTCCTGGAGTGCTCTCGGTGTTAGCAGTTGTGCACATGTACAAGAGGTGTATGCTCACCCACACTCAAAGGCATTTAGGTTTCTAAGTCCTGCTGATTGGTAAATGGTAGAATGTCATGGGAGATCAGGTTAGTGATAAACTAGGAAGCTCTCATTTTTTACTGCATAGAAGTCAGGCACCAGTTTTCCTTTGCTGAAAATCAGCCAGCAGTGAAAAATAACTTTTAGAGTTATTTTAAAATAGGACTAGGTGATGAGTGCAGGGTGAAAATGATTGTGGAAAAACAGTTCTTTTGACTCAGGGAATATAAATAAGTCTATTTGACCACCAGTATCTCTCTGATTTATGAGAGCCCAGAAGTCACAACTCCAGAGGGCAGTTAAAATATTTTATGTGACTGATAATGACCACACATTCACCTCCTGAGGTAGAAATGTCTCCTTTGTATTCATTAGATCAGAAGTGACTCTTTCCCACAACGTTGTCCTCTCACCACTGCACTCTTTATATCCTAAAGGCAAAAGACGACTTTGTTTTTTTTAAAAGAAAAAATTTTATGTTTAGAAACAAGCCAACCCATACAAGAAAACAACTGAGATCTGACTATAGTCAGAGAAAACTGCAATAATAATGAATTGCAATAACTGCAATAAGTCAGCTATAAGAGCTATGAGTTCTTTCACAAAAGCCTCCCCAGACAGACCAGGCTGACGTAGGTACACAGCTCCTGTCTGGCACTCTTTTCTGTAACTTTAAGATACGTAAAGTTGTTCTGAGTTGAAGGTGTAAGGGAAGACAAGTGGCTCTAGTTGGATTTCACTCTTCCCATCACTGCTAGCTATTTTATTGTTATAAAGTGATTCTTTTCCATGCTTTACCAATTTTAAGCTCCATGGTTTTTGTACCAAAAGTAAATAGAAATCATTTTCCTAAATAATTGTGAAGCTTTCAAAAATTGTGCACTATCAAACACTTAAACCTATAAAGCACCGGATCCATATGATGTACAGCGCATTCATGCAGCAATCCTGAAATGAAAAACTATACATTTTGGCACCACTGCAGTAGAATCAAAACACTGTACAGTAGGAGGTATAGAGGTTATGGAAAAACTCCCAGGTGTTTGAATTCTGTTTCTAACTGCTTTGCCTAATTCTGCTGTGAAGGGTGAAAGAGGAAAGAATGCTTTTATATGTAAACTGTGTGCTAGGAAACAGTCAAAACTAACAAAGCAGAAATTATGATTTCACAACATATAGGACAAACTTTTAGTAAACAGAAGTCACACAGTTTATGGGTTACTGGTGAAGTGAACTGTAAACCTCAGGTCCTTTTTCACAACAGCTACCCTATGAAATTCATCATCTGATGAAAGAAACATATAGTGCCCTTTGTCATCAAAGGCACGATCATGACCTTGACTGCTTCAGCTCAGGATATTCTGAAGCCAGAATAAGGATGAGGAATGTGTAAGACTTCAACACTCTCTCAGGTTTCCAGTAAGCATAAAAGCATTTTGTTTTTATACAAAAGTTGTCATTACACACTAGCAGTTTATTAAAAAAGAAAAAAAAAAAAAAGAAGAAAAAAAAGAAAAAAAAAAACGATAAAAAAAGAAGAAAAAAAAGACCTAACTCCTTAAACTCCTCTAAAGTGGTTTGAAATTCCCTGAACTTAATGCCATTTAGGAGCTAGGAATAGCTTTGTATTTTAAAAATGTCATGATATTACTATATAATAGTATGAGTAGAATTCTATTCTTACTTTATTCTCGTTTCTTATTCTTATCATTCTTACTGTACTGACTTGGAGATTGGTAGTTTGCAAACAGCATCTAACCTTTCGAGGTTCAACCTTTCAATCTGTTAACAGAGTAATTTTAATTAAAATGGTAATGCTTTCAATTGCCAGACTTCATTTTTATTTAAGTTGAACACCATGTAGACATTTTAAAGAAATGAACAACTTGTTTGATATCATTTGATTTGTATTGATTTCATCTATGAACTTTAATGAAAAATTTCAAATAAGAATCAGTATAGGATACAAAAGCTAAAAATAATCAAAACCAGGTTCAATTCACATAAACTTCTCCACTAGGACAACTGTTCTGGCTGAAGCCTATGGGAAGTTTTGTGTAGATAAGGTGGAAGAATAATAAAAGAGAAAACCAGCTTCCCCAACTCTGAAATATTATGTGTTATAGGGTGGATTTCAGAAGTCCTTAAAACATTTTAGATCAAATCTTTTAATTGAAAAAGGCAAATTTATCTTTCTATATGTTGTATTATGTATTAGTATTTGGTGACTGGTATCTGGTGACCTCAGTTCTGTCAGAACACAACAGAGCACTTGCATTTTCTGCTAGCATAATTTTGGCATGAATTACAAAAGTAAGAGAAAACTGGTGCTCAAAACCACTGTCTGCAGCATTCCTTTCATATTTCATCCCTTTCCATCAGATGCAGAAGAATGCTTTGCATTTAGCTGTTGTTATGTCTCAGTTAAAAAGATTAAAATCTACAAATAACAAAACCAAAAATCCCAAAGCAATATGTTTTCATTTGCCGACACAGGCATGCATTGCTTGGCTTGAGATACTTTGGCTTACCTCCTATATATAACAACATTTCTCTCATACGTACATCCCCAAACAATTATGTCTCAACATTTGCACTTAAAATATGACTTTTGGTGTATATATTACTGACAGAGTTTATGTCTACAATGCCTGCTAACACAATGACAAAGAAACTCTTCTGCTTTTCTGCAAACCTTTCTCTAGAGCTCCTCAAAATATCTGAATACCCCAGAGCACATCATATTTATGCCTATACAGTCTCCCTCACCCCTGTTTCTATAAGGCACTGCAATGTTCCACATTTTTTGCCTTCACCTCTTGGTCCACATTTCCTACAACATTCAACCATCCTTGCCTGCACTCCCCTCTACAATATTGCTGGACTCACACATGGAAAATTCTGGGTTGTTTCCCCTCAAAAGCACAGTGTTTCTAGATAATACTCCTGGGACTGTGGAATCACTTTTAGTTTCTGAAATTTTCTGCTGCATTTGAGTCACATTTCCAAGGTCTTACTTACAATTATGATGTCTGGAAATTTATCTTCTTGCCGAAGGTTCACTTGAGATCCCAGTGACTGCAGGGATTAGTGCTCTAAGAAAATATTGTGAGTTGGCACCATTATTTCTGTGACCATAGGTGGCTGCAGTGAGATTCCTAGGTGGAGCTGAAGGGCATATAGCCACTTGACTTTCAGGTCTGAAAGTGGCCACATGTAGAGTAAGTCCATGCTTTTGACTGCAGACATTCTTCTTCATTTAATATGTGTGCAATGTACAGCTTACTGACATAACTGGCCAATGACTGAAAAAAAAAAAAAAAAGCCCTTTTAGAAGAACAGCTTAAACCATTTATAAAATTTGTGAGCACCTTTTGGCTGAAAAAAAAAATGTTGGGGGATAATGAAAATCTCAAAATGCTTGATCCTACCATTTTAAAAAAAAATGTTTTAATTTCTTCTTTCAAGAGGAATTCCATTCCACAATTTCTTTTGATTTAATTAAAACACAGGGACAGAAAACAGAATGGAAAGTTTCATATTTGGTCAAATAGCATATTTTCTCCATCAGAAATTATTGGGGGGGGGGGGGGTTGCAGTGTGCTATTCAATTTAATAACATTTATAGAGGAATTAACTTCAGGTCACTTCAGAAAAATATCTGCCAGCATTCATGTTCATGCAACAACAATGAAAATAATTTATACGTTTAGCCCCATTTTAGTTCCCAGTACACTGCTTTGGACTGCAGCTTGGACTGTGGATTTGCTTGATATATACTAAGTTTCATGTCACCTGTCTAACACCGGATACTTCTTGTAAACCCCCAGACAGTATTATGCAAACAGTTGAGATTTTATCATCATTGTTGAACTTCCATTATAATAGTAAATAAAAATCAAGCGCTGAGACAGAACAATCACTTCTGAATTTAGTAAGGTTTTAACGCAATCCACTATTGTATAATCATCCCACTTCCATCTCAGACTCTGCCCACTCTTTGCAGAGACGGTTCAGGTGGCTAATACTGAGCTGCTGAGCTGATGAAGGAGTCTATAACCTTTCCTCTCTGGGTATCCTGGACTCATCCTGGATGTGCTCCCTTACATCAATTCCTCCAAAGTCAGTGTATCATTAGTAACATGGCATGTGACAGGTTGGCATAATATTATGAAACAGACTTAGTTAACAGGAAAAGAGAAGAAAAAGGTCACCTAAAAGCTTTGTGTTCATACTATGCAGCCTGACCCCATCTTTTCTGAGCCTATTATGAGCAGAATAGATCCTTACTGAGACCCAGCTTTCTCTAGTTCTCTGTGTCAGGCTGGGTAGCAGAGGCCGTTTTCTCAATTGGGAACTCAGAGACAATAATGCAGTCAGCTGAAAAACACAGCTCATACCTTTCAGCCCCCTGCCTACAAGCACATGCTTGCTATGGTTTTGCCACATTCTGTTCACACTGGATAGTTACATTATTGTTTTCAGGTGTGAGGTAATTTCCCACAGTTCTTTTGTTCAGAAGTTAATTGTATGTTATGATGACTCATATAAAATATATATAGGTAATTGATCGAATTGGCTTTGCTGATTTTATTGCCAAAAAGTTAGTGATGAGGACACTTGGCCTAACCATTTGCATATATGCTAAAGCAGGTACTCTCTTGGGGTGAGGGAAAGTCGTCGGAACTAAAACTAGTCTTTGAAAGAACAGTCTCAAGGAAGATCACAGAACAGATGGAATCCTACAGAATTTGTACTTTTAAAATAAACATGTCTAATATGAATGTAAATCAAAGAAAGGTCATCATTGTTAATAAGAGCAAGTCTACTCAGAACAGAGAAACAAAATGAAAAATGAGACTGGCCAAGTATACAGTGTGCATTTTTAAAATATATAATTAAAATGCTCCTCTTCCTTCCTTCATAGTCCGAGATTGGTGCTTAAATGATGTTTCAAATAGTAAGTTCTCTTGTAGAATTGTGTAGCATGAGTTTTTAAAACATGGTAAAGTTATTAGTGAAGACAGATGCATCAACAAAATGACCCTGTTTCAATGTAACTTCCGTAGAATTCATTCAAAATGGATCAATAAGTAAGTGTTTCATTTATTTTTCTGGTATTCTGTATAAGCAGGATTTTGTTAATACATTGTCTTGGTTGGCAATCACATTCAGTAATATTGAATAATTTCATTGATACATTTCTATTTTTGAAACTCATGGAGAAGGTCACACAATTTTACATTTGTTTTCTAAATCCCTTGAAAAAGTAAATCTATACTGGAAGCAATTAGTTTTCAAACATGAAGTCCTTAAAGTGAAATAGATTTAGGAAAAAAGGTCTAGGTATTGTTTTCATGTCTGCTAAAAAGATTCATACCTGCAAGAATATTTTAACCCTTCTAATACCTTATAAGTTTGCTGACATTTTTCATAATTTAATTTTATTTATCTGATCTGTGAAAGTGCCAGAACATCAGAAATTAACCTTTGATTAAGTGCAGTCATAATAGAAATCAATGGACCACTTTTTGAGGAATAATGAAGCAAAAGAAGTGCCAAAGAACAACTTTTTTTTTTTTTTATTGCACTATTTCAAACATCATTGCAAAGCAATGCTGTCAAGGGCAATCTGTTGTTCTTCACCATTCAGGCTGTAACCATAGTAATTCATATGCTCCAAAACCCCCTTGCTTAAACAAGTAAAACAAACAGTAATAATCCTGAGATAGTGATTGATCAGAAGTCCTAAAATAAGTGTTAGCTACATAAAGAAAAACATCTTCTGTGTTTGCATACGTAAAAAATGGTGATCTGAATTGAATCTTTAATAACACAAGCCCCTTCAAAAAACCTTGGATGTCAGTTACAAGCTATAGGGCTAGAGAGCTAGAACTGGATCCTGTCTATTGTGGAACGTTACTAAAATAGCCTAATTAGGTTCTAGATCTATGAAAATGGCCACCTAATTCAGTGGTGGGAACAAAGATGGCAATATTATTGGAAACACATTCTTAAATAATGTATTACTAATATTAACTAATTAATTATTTTGAGGTAACATATGTTTATCCTAAATTTCCAATACAGAAATGGACATAATGAATTGAAACTAAAAATTTACTAACTGCCCTCCAGTTCAAGATACTTCCATTTCCTGTAGCCCAATAACACAGTACCTGGCATGTGAAGGATCAGCAGTATTCAAATGTATTCAGTGCCAAGGAGCTTCTACTGACATCTGAATTGCCATGTAAGGAACCTCTCTCCATTGCCCAGTTTGAATTTCAGATTTGAAATGGGAAGGTCAGAGCATAAATGCTATCACAGTGTCCTTTTTCAGGAGAGATTGAGCTATTGACACTCCCACTATGGAAGTTCTCAGAGTATCATAATTTTTGAATATTTTTGTGAAATGTAAAGACTTCCAACAGTTTCTGAAGTTCTTCCCTTATTGACTCTGAATTTTATCCTTCTCTGTCATGGTTGGGCATTTTGGTTTGGGGGATTGGGGCTTTTTTTGTTTTTTTTTTTCCTTTCTTGCTTCTTTGTAGTAAGAGAGACAGACTTTGGATATTATTTCACCAGACAGGCATGCCTGTGGAAGAAGGAATGGGAGTTCATGAAAATAGAACCCTGTGGTGTTCCTGTTGCCTGAGGATTTAAATGGCTATATTAATATATTTTTAAAAACCACAAATGTTCACTTAATTTAGGAATTTATTTGATTAAGTCATAGACTGTTTCCTTAAAAAAGTGGAGTAGAATTAAAATTGTCATGGAAAGAAGTGCAAGTTTATTTTGATCTACATCAGTTCAAATCCAAATCCAAATGAATTCCTGTGGTTTTATTAAGGAGAGTATAATCTGTCGTTTTTACTGATACAATGCCTTCTAAGTTACTGGTAAATATCAATCCTGTATATGGGTTTCCACTTATTTTGGAGAAAAAACTGCTGCATATATTAACTGTGGCAATGTTTTAAAACATTTAAACTGTTCTGGGTTTGAGGAAAAAAACATCATGCAGTTTCTGCAAATAACATTAAACTACTGTTATTAAACACAACTCAATGCTGGCAGAATTTCATATTCACAAATATTGGATAAACAGCTTTGTAGAATATTCAGAGCAACAATTTCTAAGTATATGATTTTAAAAATTAGGTTTCTGTCACACCAAGCAGAGATGAGATTAACGGGACAAAGCATGTTCACGTATGGAAGAAATTAGACAAATGTTTTAGCAGTGTAATAGTTGCAATTTAAGACTACAGATATGTTTACTCTTCACTTAACTCTGTCTTTAATCCAAAGATTACTCTAGATTATTACTAGTAGTGTAACTACCCTGAGTTCACATTTTTCTCCAGCACCCTTCTGCATATAAGTTCTTATCCAGGAGATTCATACTTTGTACTCTGTTATGCCCTTGCACAAAGTATGTCTGGGGTCTGGTGGCTGGCTGAGAATGGGTACCTGAATTTCTAGTTCATCAGAGCATGATGACTATCATATTAATTCTTGAAATTCTTTCTGAAGTATTACAACATAAGACATAAAGTTGGGATGATGTGGAATCTGTTTATAAATGCCATCAATATGTCTATAAATGTATCAATAGAAGGTCACCATCTTTTCGAACAAAAGCATCTTGAGAGGCTAGGATGGCTGAAGGATGCTATGCCAAACTATCTTCCTCCAGTTCCTTTGTAAGATATTGGGATTTACATTCAAAATTTTAGATCACTAGAAATTCCTCATGAGCGTGAAAAATTATCTAATACTCTTTAAATACCCCAGACTGTGACATTTTAAACTGGGGAATAAGAGCTGTCTTTGAGGGTAGGAGAGCAAGATAGTGCAGTCCAACTTTAAAGAAAATTATAAATAACTATGACATGGGAGTATGCCGAAGAGACCAAAAAATGCAAAATGCTATGTACTAGACACACCAAGGAAGGCTTAAGGATTGAAACTAAGCAAGATGGTGAATGTAAAGCTAGAGTGAGTTTTCCATATAACTTCTTATCTGTAATTGCAATCCAGAGGTAAATTCCCCCTACAGAGGCAGTGCTGTCATGAGGCAATGGTACAAATAGCTATTGCTGCTCCAAAGACAACCTTCCTTCTCCCAAACTCCACTGTATTTAGCTTATATAATAGCAATAACATATGAAGCAGGGCTGAGCCTTTACCACTTTAGTATTTTAAGATGCTAAAATCATAGTACTGCAAATTGAAAATTCCATTAGTTCTACATGGAGATTGATAATATCAGAAATTATAATATACTCTATTAAATAATTTTAAATGTGTGAAAACTCTGTCACTAGACATGTACTAGCACATCTAAACATTATTCAATTGTCTATCACCTACACTGCTAATCATCAACCTCTTATGCAATATCATTTGCTTTATTGCCCAAACAACCCATTGATTTTTCCAGTTAGGCACAATTTCCACATCAGTTCTTCCAGCAAATATAACTATACACTTAGTGCTTACTTGTTGTAAAGGAACTAAATCCCCCAAAAGGACAAACTCTATCCGTATAATTATTTCTGATGTTTATTATTACAGTACTTTCTTAGTGCTTAAGAAAAACTTGGCAGGAGAAGAGATTTTCAAATTATAGAATGAGGCACAGATGAGAAACTTAGCATGATAATTTATAAAGCTACATTGGTTAAATATTGAAATGCTGATTTGACAACAGCTAAACTAGACTAACATAGTAAGTCAGAAATGACAAGTTTTCAAAAAAGCTGACTCTCAGAGTGGGGACCATTGAGAGATTCTCTCATGAAAGTTTCCAGTTATATGACATTGAAATTTGGTTTAGCACAGCAAACAGTAAAACACATGTATATTTGGAATACCATTACCCATAAGTTCCCTACTGTAGTATTTAAAAAAAAAACAAACCAAAACCCCCTTACATTTAAAACACCTAGGATTCAAATATGAGGTACTGTGTGTTAAGTGCAAAGCACTAGCAAATGCATTGGACGTGTTACTTGCTTCAGAAGACCCTCCTTTGGAAACTGGTTCATGCAGTCATCGGTGAGACTCCAGATATGTTACCTTATATTAGCATTCAGATAGCTTGTCCATCCTGCTGAACATGCTTTTCACATACTGGAAGTAAATATCATTGGCTGGGGTTGACTGCACACTGTGCAATGCATAGGAAGAAGTGCCCTCAGATGAACAATGTGTTGAGTACACCTGGAAACACTTTAGAGATAGGTTGGTGAGAAACCTCTACAGTGACATCTTGTGTTTTTTGCCTATTGTACCACAGATATCAGTCAGTAAAATGGACTGAATTAATTTTGGACAGATTATCTAGTACTACAGTATAGCCTTTTCAAGTCAGTTTTTCCTGTTCCACATTGGCCAAACATTTTAATGTTGTCCACAGTCAGCCACATTTTAAAACTTTTCCTCGTGCTATGTGATAAGCAGAAATGAGCTGGCCTGTCTAGAACTAATTTCTAGCAAATTCAAAAGTTACTGTAAAAAGTGTTATCTCCAACGTGCCTATCTTTGTTCCTTGATGAGCTACAGATAGGTTTCTTAATTCAAGCTGAAAGGAAATGAGAAGGTGAAAGGAAAGGAAATAAAATGAGAAAAGGAGTCAATGAAATGCTGAAAAGTTTGGTTTAGGAATGTGATTTTAAAGACATAAGACCCTCTGGAGTGATATTTCAGATGGTAGAGATAGATCATTCATGACAGATCTGGAGCAGATGTATTACTGCGGTAGGCATACTATCTTCCATAATTGTTAGAAAGTCATCCTGCTGCCTGGCTTAATGCATAGAAATATACTCTAAATATTGAACTGAAAGGCCAAAATCTTGACTCAGGTTCTTTTCAGTCCTGAATACAGAAGGCATTCCCCAGGGTTCAGTATGGCCTCAGAGCAGGGATACTGAGTTGAAGAAGAAAATTTGGAGTTCTAGGTTCAGCCTTTCAGTAGAATTAAAACCGCCCTGTACCAGATTACTTACCGATACTAAATGCCTTCATTTGTGTGAATGCCCAGGCTGTGATCTTGGGCTGGTTTATAGATATTCTGTGGTTTTGCTGCTTCAGTTATCATCCAGAGTTGAAACGGCTGCCCAGCTCCTTCGAAAATCAAGACTGCGAAGTATCAACTGCCAGGAATTGATCAGGTCAAATTAATTAGCACTTCTGAAAATGTGTCCATTAATTTTTCTTGATGTGATTAACATTTGGTCTTTGTTGGAAAAGAAAAATTGAACCCTGACATAAATATCAAAGCAGAGGAAGTAGGAATGTAGTAAGACTGACAGATAAAACCAGACACAACAAAAGTAACTTTTCATTTAGTCTATATAAGGGTAGAGATATTCTGCATTTGCCAGTAGGGGTTGTTGGCCGTACTTAGAATTCACTAGATTTACCTAGTTACGTTTTAGGAAAGCTTTCCAATAAACAAAGCAGCTAATGGAAACAACAGAAAAACTATTTTAAAACAGCCTATATTAATGCCAAGAGAAGTATTATAAGGGGTTTTTTTACACTATACTTTGATATGACTGGGAATACTGTACAAGCAGCTCAGTGAATCAGATACTTCAGAAGAAAAAGCCATCACTAGCACAATTGCTTTTGATGTCTCAGAAGGGGGCTCTTTGAGAGCTTTGGTTTTCTCAGCTCATACCATAGGAACAGTCCCTGTAGCTAGCAGCCTTGGCAATGCAGGCAATAGAGGTACAGTAGTGGGAATGGACACTTGAAAGAAGGAATCCTTTTCAAACTTTCCTACACATGCAGTCAGTATGCACTCTGAAAGGATTCTCATTTATTATGGGAAGATATAGCTCAAAATCCTTGACAAAGGAGAAAAATTAAGCACCTCTAAGAAAAAAAATAAAATGGAAGATCAAGCTCTTTATCAAATCCTGCATTGGAGGAGAAAAATTAGCTTTGGTCCAGTTCTTCAGCTATAAATTTAGAAAGTTATCAGCTTCTTTATAGCCCCTCAATCATAATTAAGATTACCATTAGGACAAAATGAATGCACATGCAGCTAGAAGAACAAATAGACTTCATTTTACACAACTCTTACAGTGTCATTAAAAAAAAAGATCTGCAATGTTTTTTAAATCCCTGTCCTCTACTATTAATGACGTCTACTCTAGAAATGCTATTCCAGTTCTTTGGGGGAAAAAAAAAAGCAGAGGTAAGTAGACTTACATATGTGCAAAGAGCCAGAGGTTATCATATAGTTCTACTTCTAATTTCAGGATTTTTCTGATCATGATTTCAGGAGATAAGGTATTCTAATCTTCTAGCAGAGTGGTGGACTGTTTGCAATGCACTTGAGGAGCAGAGCAAGTGAATATTTGAACAGTTTACGTATGTTATGTATATATGCAAATGTGGAGCACAACTTATCTATAAAAGACTAAAATGAACCAATGTTTTACTTTTCTGTACATTATGCTATTTGTAGTGAGATCTACTGTTTTGTTTTGGCACACAGGCAATATTCTCCATACTAGTAAGATGAGAATCAGTTTATATAATCAGAATTTCACATGATACAAAGTTGAAAAGAAATCAGAGATGGAAAAATTGTTTTTAAGGCACTGGCTTATTTTTTGTGTGTTACCTCTTCCAACACTTGGCTTTAGCTTTCTATCAGTTTCTTGTAGCCCAACAGAGCTGATCATCTCAAATCGGACATTTCAGAGCTATTGCTGATAGTATTTTCTAGAATCTTACTTAAGTCCATTATGCATCTACTTCTTTTGTTTGCAGTTATATGCTCTCATTTTTCCAGGATTTCCACAATATATTTAATATTTATCATTTTATTCCTTTCTAGCCCATTTTTGAATTCTGCAGAGGTCCTTCCATACAAGCGTCCAACCAAGTACCTATCATCTCACTACTGTCTTTGATAGTGGTAGGCTTGAAAGCTATGCTGGCCAAAGAAGTCGCAGACAAATCTTTCTTTCAGGAATGTTGTGAACATTATACACGTTGGGAACACTCTTGGTCTCTGAGGTCTACCACCAACCCTTGCTAAAAACAATAAGATGTGGGAGATGACTGCCAAGGATGAACACGAATGGGCTCCCCCACAAGGGCGGTGAGCTGGGGCAGGGGGTGAGGCTGAGGCACAGGCAGTGTCCCCCAGCAGGACCTGGCCCCCAGTGTCCAGCCAGGGTGAACAGTGCAGGGCTGCTGACAATGACTGAGGTCAGACATGGCCATGACTGGGCACCAGGCTGGGACATGATGCTGGGAGAATTGGGGTGAGGTCCTGCAGGGCTGGGACCAGGCACCAGGGCAGGGACTGAGCCTACACACAGCCCCCAACCCAGAGGTGGACACCCCAGACAGGGTTTCTTGCACCTCTTCCTCACTCTCTCTTTCGTACAGCTAAGCTGATTATAGTAAATCTGGTGGTGGTGGACACAGGGAATATATTTCCTATATGAAGGTATCCATGCTTTTATTAATCAGAAGAAAGCTAATAATGTAAAAAAAAATTAAAAAATTACCCTTTTTAGAGCAGCTTCATTTTCAAACAGAAGTCCTGTTCCATTTCCAAGAGCTGCACCTAGATTCTGCTTAAAGAAAGTTCATAGAAACACATCTGCAGTATTACTGTGAAAACATCAGCTCTCCACATAACTGATAAAGAAGTGGATGAAAAACTGCACTCTATGCAGAAGCTTGTTATTTATTTTTTTGTTTTGGTGTGCATCAGCATTACTATTCAACTTTATCATAAAGCACTCAATTCTTCCAATACCCAGATTCATTCCTATGTCAGCTGCTGTGGCAATGTCTCCATTCAAAATAACTTTGGGCATGGCTGACAAGCTGCTAGAAAGCTGAAATGCTTGCATTTATTCACTAACATGAACTTTTTGAGGTGTAAGTGTTGCAGCCTACCTTCATCCTTAATCTGTTGTGCTAATCAAGGATTTTTTTTTCTGGGACTAATTTTATTAGACTAAAAGCAACTCTTCAACAGAATTTTATTGGTACGGAGAAGATATATATTTTACTTAGTTCAGGGTGAAGGTGAGATATAGTGGCCTAAAGTAAAGGTAGGTCTACATTATGGCTACAGAAAGGTAGTTCTGAGGATGGCTCATGCTCTTGGCCTGGGCCAGAACTCTAGAAAGTTCTTCTCCATCAATAGAGCAGCTCCGTGTCTGCATGAAAACAAAACCATTTGCTGTACTGTCCCTAAGTTGGACTTGCAAGGACATGGGAAAGAAAAGAAGTGGCCAAGTAATCCAGAAAAGCATTGATTCAAAGCTTTTAACTCCTGCCACTCATCCAACAGGTCACTGACAGATGGTGTTTTAGCAGCCATGGGGAGCTGAGTCACCCTTATCATGGATCTGGAGAGAGATTTTGCCTCTCTGAACTTGCCTCGTCCTACATGTTATCTAGACAAGGTCTGGTTACGTATGCTCTCTGAAAGTGAAATCAGTCATCCTCTAAAGGAATGCTGAGCAGACAGCTTTCAAATATCATCTCTTCTGTCTCTTCAAATGCTGCCTTTTCAGAAAGATGTTATGAGAGACAGGTGGTTTTTATTTGGTTCAAAATAAATCAGCAATGTGCTAATTGGTATACTGGAATGAGAATGCCTGCCTAGTGCGATGTTATGGATGATGCCAGAAACAGAAATATGCTGATACTGGTGGGGCTGCTTGTTATGCAAGGGTGACTTTTTTAAAAGGACCATGCAACTCTGAGACTCTTTAATGGCACTGCCAGACCTGTTTGAAAGTGAGAGGAAGCATTTTTTTTCATGGAAAATGATACCTCACTGAAACCATACTAACATCAATATGGTTTCAGTTTCTGTCCCTCTACTTTGTACGGCAGAAAGGCTCAGCTTCTGCAAAATGTAATCCACATAACACACCTTATCAAATAAAGCATCTTGTCAGCTGAAATACCTTATTGAATGTGACTCAGATGGTGATATGAGGCAGAGAATGTTACTGAAACTTTATTACCTAGTGGTATTTAAAACTCAATTGGTCCAATAGATAAAAGCTTATTGTGCATGATGGAATGGAGTAATATCTTGTATCCTAGCTGTGTGCTCTTCTAAAGCCACTGTAAATATTGGAACAGACTTATTCTGAGTTTGAAAATATTAAAGAAGTTACATGAAAAAATACTTTTTTCATAATTGCTTTTAACAAATTATGCAGGTAAGACAAGAGATCTCCTTCCTCTCAGTTCCTGGATCAGAAACCTGAAATGTCTATGACTTATAGCTGGCAGTTTTGGTTGGGGGTTTTTTGTTTTTTTTAATCAAAATTGAGTCTGTGTATAACAGAATGATCTGTATGCAGAGTATGAAGTTAACCACTGCTATTCACCACCAATAACACAGATGGATCTGCCGATTTAAGTTGCGAAACATATGGCTTTAGTAAGGAAGAAATGACAGCTGAGCTAAGTATCTTTGACAGAGTAACTCTAGAAAAAGAATAAAAAGTTAGTTGCTTTGAAAATTGCCTTGCTTTCTTCAAAGCCCACACTCTTCACCCTCTGTCATCTTAATATCCATGAGTTCTGTTTCATGTAAGAAGTTTTTCATGTCTTTGTACCTTTCAAAATTATATGAGATACATGGCCAGGAGCAACTGCCAGGATTAGCATTACTGAGCACAGAACATGCTATTTCTTTCAAGTCAGAGAAACCAATTGCTTTTATTACATTAAAAACTGACCATGGATTATATCTCTTCTTCCATTACATTTAGGTTTTCTTCTAAAATGATTAGTAGTGTATAATTTTGTTAAGGTCCAACTTGTCACCTTAATAAAAAGCTTTCAGCCGCTTCTGATTTTAAAAATTTAGAAAAGGCCTAGCTATGACTAATTATACTTAGTTTCACGAGTTGTTGAAGCTATAGTTCTGTGAAAATGTTTCTGACACCTAAATATACAACTTTTAGAATTTCTAGTTAGTTTTGATAGTCGTCTCAGCCTGAAAATTAAGAAGAGGTGCCACATAACTCTAGCTTTGTTCTTTTCATGCAATAAAGAATTCAGAAAGTTTATCCAAAGTATTTTCATTTAGGTTAATTGATACAGAGCAGATACTGTAGTTTTTCCTGTTTCCAGAGAGATTGACATATGTTCTGTTTCAATGCTACACTCAGTTAGGTAGTCATGGTTCACACTGTTCTTTATACAATAGTAGCAGTTAAGGTTGCAAACTGTAAAAATAGGAAAGAGCTGTGCTATTGGGTATCAGCTATATAAAAAAAACTTTAAAACTGAATGATGATTGTGGAACGTGAAAACACTAAGGCATCATTTTTAGCAGAATGTCCCCTAATGGGAGAAAATGTATAAGGACTTCTGAGAAAGTTCAGTGGCTAAAATAACACAAACATCTGGTTCTGTTTTTGCGCTCTCTTTTGTACAAGTTCCTTACACAAATCCTGCATATCTAGCATATTGTCTGTGCTCTAGGTATATGATGGTTTCTGCTATAACATGAGGGATAAATAGGCCTCATTAAGCAGTATTACAAAGCACAAGAACTCAGTTGAATTAATTTTGACTAACCAAGTACATCTATGAATTTAAAATATAGCTATCATCATCTAGATGTTTGTGACTAAATATAGTAGCTATTAGAAGTATTATTATAACCTGATTACAAATGAAGGACGATTAATGTTTTATTTTTTATTGGATCAGCCTTTTACACTGTTTTGGATAGAATATAGACATGTATCTTAGCAACTTTTTTTAAAGAAAAGACATTTATTTCTAAGGTTCACAAAAAGCTTGTACTCAAGCCATAGAAGTTTGAGTCTCAGCCAGCTATTAATTTGATGGAACTGTTCTTCTAGAAAGTCATTATAGTTTTGCCCTGGCTTCCCTAGATAAAGGGTTGCTCATGGTATTCACATTGAATTATGGGGGTCCCAGAAGTATTTCAGCTCTAAATCGTCTTTGAAGACAAGGAACACAGAAAGACACTTGGTGAAACTTCTGTGTCTGGTTTAGAAGTATGAAAATTGTTGCATTTAGTATTAAAATCTGGACAAGAACTTAGACTGAAACTGCATAATTTCTTAAAGACTTTCTTAGTAGAAGCAGGGGTTTTGGCTTATCTCAAAGGTAAGGCAATGTGATGTTAGTATGGCAGCTGTGTGAGTACGTTAAAGCTGACATGGAGGACAACCTGTGGTCTGTTTGGATGATCTTTTTTTCTCCTTCATTCCAGTTTCTTATTCATGAAGGAACAACTTTAAACTTCCCAAGAGCTTCTATTTGAACCTATCTGTTTTGAGGAGGAATATTTTTGTAGGTTACTAATGGTAATAACTGCCACAATGACTGCATTAATAAAGCTGTACCTCAATGAGATAAAAATGCTGCAGTTAGGTTTTCAATATTCTTGCAAAGAAATACTGTGGTATATCACACTAACTAACAACTCATGTCCAGTGTTGGCCACTGTAATTAAATTCTAACATCACAGGATCTAATGTTAGGAAGGAGGGAGCATATTACACCAGAATTGTTCTCTATTTCCTTTAAATTTTAAGGTTTTGTTTATTCTCAACTGAATTAAAATTGTTACTAATTTTTGTTGCTGTCTTGTCCATACATTGGGTTTTTTGCAGTTGTGATTTTCATATAACACATTGCATTGTTGCCATATAATTTGCATTGGCATAAATAAAATGTATTATGTCTTTAGTATAGCAATTTAAGACATTACCTGGCATTGATATAAATAATCTGTTTTCACAAAAAATGGATACTGTGTTTCATACACCGTATCATAGTTCTCTTTGTCACACTGAGTGAATGCACCAGGTGAAATGGTGATGTGACCAGAACATTTTCTTCTGAAGATGTAGTTCATTGCAGCATTTTCAGTCTTAACTGATTATTATTTACTGAGGTCTCTACATACAGAATACTATTTTTTTTTAGATGCTACAACACACTCTATGTAGATTTTTGAGGAAAGTCAAGCTCAAAATAACAAAAGTAGCCTTATTTCAGAAACTACTGGAATTTACTGGCCATTTCCAGAGTTTTAAAAGCAAACCTAAGTTTGATACACAAGTATAAGCCTATTTGTGGGAAGAACAATTCTTCTCCATATAGTAAAAAATATTGTACACTAAGGAGAAACAATTTTGCCAAGAATATATATTATACTATAAATCTGTGTACATAGTTGTGTATACCATTGTGTTACACACTTTTTTCACTTAGCTGTATCACATGATTTTAAATATTTATTATAAACCCTTATGTGACTTAAAAACTAGTTTAACATGACTAATAAAATCAGAGTCAAGACTGGAGAACTAACACAGCTAAAACTTATAAACTCATAGAAACACAAAAACCAGTAACAGTTAAATATAATAATTAAATGACAATAGACTAGCCACACGATATTCAGTAGGTGCAATTCAAAATAAAAGAAGGGAGGGCAACTGGATTTTAACAATAAAAAAAAAGAATCGAGTACTTGGAAATTTGATTCTTTGGCAGACAGGAAACATTCTTCATATGCTGGTCATTGTATGGCATCCAATCTGCATCACGTAAAACCAGATCCAAATCCCAGCTCCAGAGAGAATAGTCAAAACTAGGTAGAGAGTTAGAGCAGTAACTGATAAAAGCAGAGCTGAAGGAAGACATTTTAGATCCTGGCACATGACACACTCTTTTCCTTATGCCTTGTCCAGCTTTTCCTGTATTCACTTCTCTCCCTTTTGCTATGGACATGCAATTCCTCATTCAAGATCACAGCAGCTGTTGGGAGTTAGCCCTATATGCTGCTTCTTCCTATCCCTCTCACATAAACTTGCTATATCTTTGTTTCAAGATTTCACATGAAATGCTGATATTATTTTAAAATATTTAAGAATCTTTCACAATATTCAAAACATTTAAGGTCACAGTTATCTCTAGAAAATAGAAACTGTGGAAATCAAGCATGAAAACTCTCATTAATTTTTAGCGTTAAACCTGCTAAGGTCTTCTGAAACTTACCCTTTCCCTAAATCTATAACAGACAGATAGCCATTCTCAATGTATAGTTAATACTGCGGATGTAGCTGCCTCTATAAACACTCTTTGAAATATATGTCTTTTGACAGTCAATAAAAGCGAATGTTCCACAAAGGACAAATAATCAGGTTGTACCAACCATCTAATAGAGTTAATGCCAGAAGGAAAACACCATAATGCAGCACTTCAGACAAAACTGTAGACTCTTGAGAGCTTGATTATATGTTTAGTGACACTACAAAAATGCCTTTATTCATTATTTTAATGTTCCTGAACACGTGTCATGTAAGACCTACAATAAGTATTTCATGTATTTGTGAAAACTGAACCATAAATCTGAGGAAACAGCTGCCATTAAAACCAAGATGGCTGTATTATAAGCCACCAAGACTTAAAAGGATTACATTTAGAAGGTTAAATTCGATGTCATTCTTTTTTCAGTCATGAATCGTAAAATCCATTCTGTTGGCTAGAAACCAGCAGCAATTCAAAGCTAGAATGAAATATGTATTGGGGGGGGGGGGGGGGGGAGGAAAATTAATTTTGGAAACAAGAATGTAATTTCTGAATGCAGCAATAAAGATTCATGAAAGCTGTCCTTGGCTATTAAATAAAGCCAACAGTTGTGCATTGTTATCATGGTACCACTTTATTTCTGAGATACTACCTATTCTGAAAATTGCAGTACTCTGCTAACTGTCAGAGGCTGCAAATGTAAGGAACAACTTGGATATTTCTGAAATCTGCTCTATGGTTTGTGAATTTTTCTGGTGGGGGTCACAGAGAGTCAATATTGAGAAATATTTGCTTCTGGGTAGAGTAATAAATGGAGCACATCTTTTAATAAGGAAGGCTAAAATAACGTGGCTTGTTTTAGTCAAGCAAATGGAGGCTATGGAGGATAATTGTCTATAAATAAATCAAAGAGAAAAACATAGGGAGGGGGGGAAAAGCCCCTCAAGCTAAAGGACAAGTGTTGACACAAGAAGTGGGTGTAAAGTGGTTCTGAACACATTTAGATTATAAACTGGAAAATTCCTAGTCAGAGTAACAGGAGCATAACCTAATTGCTTTTAAAATGGGTCACTTCATGAAGGAGTAATATGGGAACAGCAAGGGGCTATTCCGAATGCCCTGCAGGTTGTTTGAATGATTTCCATGCCCTCACTCTCTGGTCCCATTTGTCTATATTTCTACTGAAGTCTGTAGTTTTTGTGTTATGTCCATTTTGTAAGGATTTGAAAAACAATTTATAAGTATAGTGTACTCTTAATCTCAACCATTCCTAAAAGATATAACATATAGCTTGTGCTTAAAATTTAAGCAGGTATCTAAGCACATTGCTAAGATGGAACTAATTGTGTTTAATTGGTCATATTCCCCTCTTGGGACAAAACAAATTGCTCTTGTGAAAAAAGTCTTCAGTGTATCCAACCATTATCTACACTACTGTTTCTATCTCACAGTAAAATAATTGCTGTTTCATGATCTATTCTCTGCTGCTGTACTAAAAGCCTACCATTTGCTGTAATAACAAGTATACAGCTGATTTTTGAAGAAGGCACAAGGCATACAGAGATTTGACTGATCACAACTACCCACATATTGATACAGTTTACATTGAACTGCTAAAGGACAGAAGCCTTAAGAATCCTGAAATCAGGGAGCAGAATCCAGGACTGTCCCATCGCAACAGAGTGCTCTCATCCTTACCATCAGGGTTTCTGTAGGCACGTATGTTCCTGGCTGCAGAGATAGGGAAAGGCTCAGACACACAAGGACTGAAGTCCTGGCCCTCCTAAAACATTGCAGCCATTGTGCCTGTAATGTCCTGCCCCATCACTCAGAGCAGCAGAGATTTCTGACTCTGAATCACAGTTTCACAAATATCCCTCACTGCTGCCTTTGGTTAGATGACACAGTCCAAGAAAAGAGCAAGATTTCCATCTCTCTATCATTTCCTAGAAGTTGATTTAAGCATCCTTCTGTCAATTCTGTGATTATCCTGAATCCCGCTCCCAGGGTCTGTTTGAAATTTTGCATCTACTTTTTAGGCAATCTGAAAATGGCTTTTACAGTCTGGTCTCTAGTGTCTGCTTGGTTGTACTCAGACCAAAATCTACATTTTGCGTAGCTTCTTTTCCATTTAGTGAACTGGTTCAAAATTTGGGGAGAAATTATTTCCCCAAATATTTCTCAAAGAGAGAGATTGCATAAGTATTTCAACACCATGAACAAAAAATGCTGTTTCATATGAATAGAGTTTAAGACATAAGCAGGAAGCATTTTAAACACCTTAGTACTATAAGCAAATAAGGGAATACATGGAAAGTGTTCACAAAGACCTGAACCACTAATATCAAGACGAGCCAGGAGCTGGAGAAAACAAGGTCAGATTTTTCTTTTTTCACTCATCTATATTTCAGGAATTATAGCTGTGTTTAAATCAGTGTTAAAGGTGACACCTAGAAGGCTGATGATTCTGAAAACAAATCTGTCATGGTATTGGACTGATACGAATGACCAGAATTTTGAATGGGTCTTGAATCCATGGCATCATATGAAAAGGTTATATCTTTATAGGATAGACAACAAAATGGAAGAGTTTAATAACATCTGGATCTCATTTCAAGCCATAGAAGTGGAGAAGAAAAGTCAGGAATCTGATTTAGTTGTATGTGCTTAGCATAAGTGAAGAAGTGATATATGCTTGGGATATTATATTCAGGCAGAGCAGAATGTACTGATACATTAAATAGTTACATTTCTACTAAATTGTAAATGGCATTAGTTGTTTTCCAAATATAATTTTGGAAAAGGCTTATATCACATTTTCTTTTGTTTCAGTTTCTAGGGCATTAAAAAGTGACAGTATGTAAGCTCAGGTTTTATGAGCAGACTAGCATACATTAAAAATGCTGATATATACAATATTACCTCCGGTTGCAGTGTCAACAGAATATAGATTTATTCCAGGGAAAAAAAATATTTTCAACAAGCTTTCTTATATATCTAGCAATCTTATAAATTAGTCTAGTGCTCATGAAAAATACCAAGCTAGAAGAGAGGAAGGCTGGAGCCATTTTTTAATCCCAAGTAAGGTACAGCATGAGCAGTAGTGCAGCTTGCTCCAGACTGTCCACCACCAAGCTGCTACCAACTTAGTTTAGGCTGAGTAGACTGAATTGTACCAGAAAGAAATAGCAGGCAATGTTAGCCAGAACATCAAAGCTGTTTGTGTTACAAGCATGTTAGATTGCACCCTAGGCCCCAGTTCTTTGTTGAAGCACAGATCAAAGCTCATTTGTCTTCTATGTCTTTTCAGAAAGTACTGTGCAGACTGAAAGTTAAATCTGTTGTGTTTAAAATAAGAACTTTAAGGGGTTTACATACCTTTATCTCACTGAACTCTGCCTCTCTTCCTTCCCTGAAGTGACAGATCCAACTTTTAAATTAAGTAGTTAATATGTAAATACAATTTCCATAAGCTTCATAGGGTCTTACACATGACAAAAGCCTCCCTTCTAACTATTCCCCTAAACCCATAAAACACAGCATCATAAACCACACATGAGACTGACAAAGTTTTCTCTAGCAGATAATGGCCAAATTTCTTATGCCTGTTTTCTGGTTTAACCCCAGCTGGCAACTAAGCACCACATAGCCACTCGCTCACTGCCCCACAGTGGGATGGGGGAAAGAGAATCAAAAGGGTAAAAGTGAGAAAACTCTTGGGTTGAGATCAAGACAGTTTAATAGGTAAAGCAAAAGCAGCACACACAAGCAAAGCAAAACAAGGAATTCATTCACTGCTTCCCATCAGCAGGCAGGTGTTCAACCATCTCCAGGAAAGCAGGGCTCCATCATGCATAATGGTTACTTGGGAAGACAAACACCATAATGCCAAACATCCCCCCCCCCCCTTCCTTCTTCTTCCCTCAGCTTTATATACTGAGCACGACGTCATATGGTATGATGGAATATCCAATTGGTCAGTTGGGGTTAGCTGTCCCAGCTGTGTCCCCTCCCAGCTTCTTCTGCACTCCCAGCCTACTCACTGGTGGGGTGGTGCAAGAAGCAGAAAAGACCTTGACTCTGTGTAAGCACTGGTCAGCAATAATGAAAACATCTCTGCATTATCAACACTGTTTCCAACACAAATCCAAAACATGGCCCCATACTAGCTACTACAAGGAAAATTAACTAACCCAGCCAACACCAACACAGCCTGTAATCTGAAGTAACACTGATATAAGATCTCTTTAACACTCTCCTATTGGTGGTTCTTTTTCTATTAGTACTAATTTTCTTCAGTGGTTGGGTGTGATGGCAAGGGCTGATTAATCCTTTATGCAATCTGATTTTCTTTGTGTGCTGATCAATGCACTTCCACAGATTTCTACACCCATTTTGGTTCTCAGATGTTGTATTTTGACTAAAATCCATGTCTTCAAAAAGGTAGAAAAAGGGATGAAATCAGAAGACTCCTGGACAGTGTTATGTTACATGGTTCACACATTTAGATTAGATATAAGGAAGAAATTCTTCACTATGAGGGTGGTGAGGCACTGGAACAGGTTGCCCAGAGAAGCTGTGGATGCCCCATCCCTGGAAGTGTTCAAGGCCAGGTTGGATGGGGCTTTGAGCAATGTGGTCTAGTGGAAGTTGTCCCTGCCCATGGCAGGGGGGTTGGAACTAGATGATCTTTAAACTCCCTTCCAACCCAAACTATTCTATGATTCTATGATTCTATGGATAAAAATGAAAATATCAAATACGAAGAAAACATCCATAAGAAGCAGCTAAAGTTCTGAGGAGGAGAAAGTTGGAGAGTTGCCAGTGTTGTGATCATATGAATATTCAACAGGACACTTAAATTCAGCACATCGGCAATGACAAGGTAATTTTAAAGCCTGAGAGTTCAAGGATGTATTTTTTACTTTTATTTATTATAATTACTACCCTGCGCTTTGCATTTGGGTTGTATATCTAACATGTAAAAAATCAGTGGGTGAGTCAGAGACATTTTAAGAATGAGACAGAAATTTTCAGATGTTTTACAGATACCTTTAAGAACATTAATAGAAAGAGCTAGCAGTGGTAATAAGCCATGGTTTAAACTAATCTATTTACCTTTTGGTTTTCATGGGAAGCAATGACAAATAGTAAGTCTGTATTAATATAATAATAATATATTCCTAGTTTCTTTATCTATGTTTACATTCACTTACATTAATGAATATATGGCCTAGTAAATTTTCATTTGTTTCAGGTCAAAAAAGTGCATAGGATGTTCCAAACTGTAAAAGGGAGCCATTTCTGAGGTATCTCTGGGTGAGATGTCCACTACACATACATGCTGCTCAATGAAAAAAGCCATATCCCCTTACCATCTCTGAAATCAGGCTATCAAGTACCACTTATGCAGTATTGGAGCCATTTACAGGAATGGTAAAACTGCTATTGATTTCAAGAGAGTGGTATCTCATACTTAGTTTTCATTGTACATGTCTGGAAAAGCAGTGTTTGTGTTTGCTGGAAAAAGGTGTAAAAAAATAGCCCCCTGTACAAACTTAAAGTAACATCCTATTTTCTAGTCAGGCTTTTGGGTGAGTTACTTTTGTAATTTATCAGTGAAAAATTGGACATGGTTCCATGTTTTAGGAACTGCTGCTAACAGCAGCTTCCTTACCAGAAATTCATTCTTGCATCTATTTTAAGATTACTTGTACATGTGAAATATATTAACCCAATAACTTGAAATCTGGTATCAAAGACCAACACCAAAGAAATGTTACTGTTTTCATTTCAGTTGGATTGCATCTTCCATTCCAGGGACTGTCTTTAGATACAGAAATGTTTATTTGTAGGATTTCTATTCAGGCTTATGAATGTTAATTCGCCTTTATACCAGACTTACCACAGCAGTGTCTGCATTGTGGACGAATTTAAAATGACACCAAAAAAGGGTCTTTGTATATTACTCTCCCACCTCCCTGCTTCCTGTAAGGAAAAAGGCACATCTGGCTACCTTTTTTCTTTGCATCTGCAAAGTATGTAAACTGTTCAATTCTCACATTTCTTGTCCCATACTTGACAGTATTTCATGTTTTAAACCCAGTGAATACTTGAGCAAGTCATTTGTGTGCTTGCAGCTTTGTAAATTCAAGTCCTTGCATGCTAAACTCATTGCTCTATTTAAATTAATTAGCAAATGAATTAATTAATTAATCATCTATTAAAATGTTTATGCCTGGAACGCTTGTCTTGTGACTCAGTTATTTCTTTTTAGGGTAACACACAGTTTTAATGCAAGTAATGAGTATAGTCTAGATAAAAGAGATGGAAGACGGGATGGTGCCGGATGCTACAGTGTGGCATTAAAGTTTGATTGACATCACTTTGGGAAGGCCACGTAGTTCACTGAAGAAGAGAGCAAGAACAAGTTCTTACCCTGTAAACACTTCTGAGAAAAATTTCTGTCATTACATTGTCATATGTAATGTTCTCCTGGCAGTTACATGCTGTGATAAATAGTAATATGGAATTACAGTAATTGGATCTGCTAATAAAGGTGAACACAGAAACCAAAAGTAAACTTGCAGAAAGCTATATGAAAAAGCAAAATGCCCTAACAAGCACCTGGGCTCAGTGCAGCTGCCTGAGCAGCAACAGATCTCTTCTCAGCCAGCAAGAGAAGAAAATGCTGTCCCTCAGTCCTAGACTTCTGAGCCTCCATCTATCCCATTAATTCAGCTACAACCTTATGTCCTTGAAAAAGCAAATATTGCCATTTTGCTACATATAAAAACAATAGTTCTGATAAACTGAAGTAGTAGTCTTCAGCTGCATGAGGTGGTATACAATTCGTACTGTACTACTGATTAGAGTCATAATGATAAAAAGTGGAATACTGGCCTATTTAGGCCACTTTCTTAATTAAGAAGTTGACCCTTGGGACCTTACCTTTAATTAAGTACACTGAATACCACATTAACTTCATTATATGCTGCTGTAAAGTGCAAATGAATGTCCTGAAGGTGGGTTTCACCTGGCCAGACTTTGCTGTTCTTAAGTAAAGTACACTCATCACCTCTGAGAGTTCTGTGGATGCTACATCTCATATTTGCTGCTAATTCAACCTTAATTATGCATGAATTCATGTTCAATTTTCTAATAAACTCTAATGAAGAAATTACTTTGAGACTTTATTCAGCTCTGATTTGAAACTCTTGTATTTCATATCACTAATGAATTATGTTCTTAACTTTACTATTGCATTTCCTGAACAATCAGAGTTTCTGGTTCATGAATCACATCATTATTATTTTATTATGATTTTAGTTTTATATGATACACTGTAGTTCTGAATTATAGATGGACTTTGTTTTTATTCTGTTGCCTACCAAAAGGAATGCACTGCATTTTTTCCCCATTGTCACAACTGCAAACCCTTAGAGTAGTATGTGGAAGAGTTTACTTTCCCCAGAAAAAAAAAAAAAAAAAGTAGTAATATGTAGAAAGTAGTTTGTTTCCATATTTATGTGTAGAAGCTCACAGGATATAGACTGGCACACTGCCATTTAATTTCATAGAACTATGGAAAGCTAGATGTATTTAATCCTGCTGAGATTCCAGCCTTTTGTGCTTCCTGCAACAAATCAAAATTATTAAAAACTAGCTGCACTCAAAGTTTCCATAACTGGCAAGTTGTTTAATATAGTCCAGACCACAAGGAAACACAGATAAGAAATCTAAAGTTATTAAAACTTGATCAGTGGAGATTGATAGAAGCAACATCATAAGAAAGGGTGACTAATGTTGATATTTAGAGGGAGCAATCAGACAAAAAAAAATCTGTTTCAGAAGACCATAATGGATAATGTAAAAGGACATATCTTTTATCTGGAAAATTATAACAAAACTTGTGGGAAAGTTGAGACCAACAAAGATAGTGATACGGCTGATGGCAAGTAACATCACAGTGTTTTTAGAATTATTGTCTTATCTGAGAATATAAACAGCATATGACACAAAATGCTACATATCAGAATAATTGTAAAAACATGTGGACTTAAGTAGTTGATATCATTGTGGAATTTTTACCTTTATGACTAAGTTCAAGTTACTGTATTTTTCTGTTTCATTATAATACATGGTAACCTGGAAGTAGTAGAAAAAGATATTATTAATTATTTAGAAAAGTGATTTTACTTTTTTATCGTGGTTGCAACCTGTTTGACATCTGCATTATTATATAGACATATGCTGCCTATCAACCAAGGTCCTCCTTGGGACGAGTAGTATTTCTCATTTCTCTTGGGCTGAGCAGTTGACAAAAATCTCAAGAAGCGAGTTAACTCTTGGTCCCAATACCACATCTACTATTTCAGACAGAATTTTCAAAGGGTGTCTTCTATAGTTTTTATTTTCATGACCAGAGAAACAAACAAAAAAAGAAGCTACACAGAGCAGTGATTCTGCTGAGTATTTGTGGACTGCACACTGAACGGGGTGAGTTTTTTCAGCAGGCATGCGTGCCTACCTTCCCATTTCTCTCTACCAGTGGACACTCATTCTTTCCTACTCTGTACCTTGTTCAGTCTCAGAAGAGTGCAAAGGTCCTACATAGCACATGAATTGCCTCACATATTAGAATGGCATTTTATATCTACCTTGAATATGCTTTGTGCTTATTAAAAAAACACTAGGCAAGATGCAAGGCAACACAGGATTAGAGCTCTGATATTTGTCATAATAGAACTGATTCTTGTCCTTGATTACTTATTTATTCATCTATTTTGCCCAGTTAATTTCTTCTGTACAGGAGATTTTTTGCACATTAAATAGTTTGAAAATAATTTGTCCATAAAAAGTCTCACTTTGCCTTCCCTCTCTCTATTTATTTTTCTTTACCCTTTTATAGCTTTTCTGTAACTTTTAATTTTTTCCCATACTGTTTCTTTTTTGAAAGATAGAAGATTAACTGTCTTGTTCTGACCCCTCAATCTCAATATAGGCAAACTATAAATTTAGCCATTCTATAAATTCTATATTGTTTCTTAACATTGCCTTATCAGGTAATATGCCCTTGTGCTTTGACTTCATTTTCACACTTCATTCCAAATCCTTTTGATAACTCCTAGAGCAAACATACAGGCCAGGCAGGAAAGAAGAAGATTAACCCTTCAGTCCCATAGGTAAAGAGACTTTGTCTGGATTAGCAGAGAAAAATGTTAGTAGGGAGGGAGACAGAGGACACCACCATTTGAGTAAAGGGGATGAAGTAAGCACACAAGAAAAATGCCACATAAACACTACATATTTACTGCTAGTTTGGTAGTGGAACATATACATTCCTTTGCATAATATTCTGTAATTTACTTCAAGAATCTATATGCCTGCAAATTGCTTAATATGTTAGGAGTACTGTCAGTAAAAGAAATACAGAAGAACCTAGCATCTAGTATGGCTTGTCTGGAGGACAGAAATGGTGAGAGAGGCAAGTTTCTCCACTTTATAATCTGACTTAACTATGGGAATTGGAAGAAAGATTAAGTCATCTGAGAAGATTACTCTGCCTGCATGGAATACATTTAGCATCTTCAGTTTCTCTGTGTGGATAAGGCCTCGGGACAGGCATTTATTACCTGACAGTCTTCCTGCATCTGTCCAGGTCTGTCTCCTGGGGCAAGGCCAGAGGCAATTTATTGTGAAAGATAAACTAAGAAGTGAAGGGGGTTTTGACTGTTGGCCAGTCTCTTAATTAATGACACAGCTCTCTTGCAGAAAAGGTTGGATGGCGCACATGAACTTGAACGTTAGTTCCAAAACACATAGGGTCACTGGATATGATGGTTCTGACAGAACAATTTTTGCTTATTGGATTAGGAGGGGAGTACAATCCATATGAGAAAAATTATCTTAGCAGCAGTAATCACCTATGGGCAAGTTTACACTGAGAAAACACTCCATAAAGTACCAGCAAAACCAGTAATCGGTCACTCTTGCTGGTGACTGAGAAGCCTTCAAGATGCTAAGATGTAGGTGGAATTTGAAAACTGGTGCTGGAAGCATCAAAAGCATAGTTACAACTGGTTGAGTTTAGACTAAATCAACCATCCTCTTGAATATGCAAGCATACAGTGGAAGCTCAAGGAATGTACATCATCTGAGGGCAGGGGAAAGTCATCTCAAACAAGAAGTTAGTAATAGTTCCCATATTGTAACCTTTTTCAGTTCAGAGACTTGAAGGTTCATTAGAGTGCTACAGGTAAATGTAGTAGTATTTGGAGGAGTTAAATGATTCTAAAAACTTGATTTTCTGTGAAAATCCAAAAACAATTGAACACATTCAGGAATAAAATGTAGTGGGAGGTAGTATAATTTCTTTCAGTGCTTTTACAATCAGAAACTGGTTTATCGTCCTGTAGTGTCAAAAGAGTGACTAAGAATTGAGCTAGGTGTTGTTCGGTCACAGAATAGTTGGTGGTCCCTGTCCAAAGATATGAAACAGGTCAACAGAAGCATTTGGCTGGGAATAAGGAACAAAATACAAGAATGAATGAAAATTAGAAACAGTAGTGGCAGCAAACAGCATGTAACTCCCACAGTTTTTAAGGTTAGATACATGGAAGGTAAAATGAAAGGAGATGAGACAGAGAGACAGAAAAAGGGAGAGAAAAGAAGACACAGAGTTGTAATGAAGCTGAGAAGAAAAGAAATTAAATCAGAGCCCTCAAAGTCCCAAAGTTTCTGCAGCCTCTTCTGCTACCTGAAACATGTTTTCCTCCACAGCCTAGTGGAACTGGATTCCTTACTGTGAGTCTCCCCATTATAATTCTGGTTTGAGAGCAGAGGTGAGCCCAGTTCACCTTCTTTCACAGTGGGACAGTAACAAGCTATTCTAGGTATTCTATTATCTGGATTTTTTAGCTTACCCCTCTCTGTTTTTATACATTCAGAAATTATAAAAGGCTTCTATAATAATCTAATTTAACTTTTTGGACACCACAGACAGTAGGCTTCCATAGACAGTCTCCTTTAATTTTGAGCTACATACTTTTTTCCATATATATGTTTTATTTGGCTATACTAAAGAACATACTGTTTGCTCATACTCCGTGACCTGTCAAACCCATTTTTATCATTCTCTCAATCTTTATGTCATCTGCCAACTTTGTCAGTACTGATTTTATGGTTTTTTACATTACTTAAAATGCTAAACAGAATGAGACCAAGAATCAATCTTTGTGAGACCCAACTGGAATCAACCCCCTTGGTGACAATTACCATTATGTTTTGACTGCCCGTTAGTCAGCTCCAATCTAGTCAATGCACGTCATGTTAACTTTGTATCATTCTACTTTCTTAAGCACAATGTCATACAGACACAAGACAAATGCCTTACTGATAATTACTTTTTATCAATTGGTTTATAATCTTATGGGGAATAAAAAGGAATATCAGATTATCCTGACAGTATATATTTTCCAAAAATCGGTTTCATTATCATTACCTGCCTCTATTTTTCTATTAGTCAAGTACCATATCAGCTCTTCTGTTACTTGCCCAGATTGACATCCAGGCTGTACACCTTATAATTACATTGGCTAGTCTGTTTACTTTTTCAGATATTGAAATAACACTAGCTTTAATCTTTATTTGAGCATATGATTTTAAAGAAATTTTTGGTATGTTTCTTTACCTGATTTATAGTTTTATAGTATCACTGGAAACCGTCACTTACCACTATTCCTTCCTCTGCAACTAAGTTCTATTTACAGTGACTTCTTGACAGAAGAAAAAAAAAGACTTTCATTTTTATCAAATAACAGATCATTGTATTTTGCTTAAAAAATAAAGACAATTCATATCCCATGTTCATTCAAAATAGTTGATATGGATTAGGAGGAGTCCAACCAAGCATTATTGTGTAAATTAATATGATAACAAAAAGAAACCAAGCCAATATTTTGTAGGGGGCACTAACCCCTTACAAAAGATGGGCATTAGAAATATGGTTACTATCTAGGGAAAGTCAGTGACAATTTGGTATAACACATCACATGTTCCTGCTTTTGCTTTTGTAGAAGACATGGAGTATTCCCCTCCTTTCAACCATAATGTGGAATTTATTACGTGTGAAAAGAACAGACTGAGCTACTCAGCTGAAGTTTTTTCTTGGCATAGTCTGCTCATATAATGTCACATGTCTTTTCTCCCATTTTTCCCCAGGTGAACCTGTTTTCTGGCTGTGTTGTTAAACTCTTAAGGCTCAAACCATTATTCATTGTTTGATTCTGATCACGAAGAAGCATCCACTAGATATTTGCAACTGTTATGTGCGTAAGCTCAAACATCCACCAGATATTTGCAGCTATGACGTGAGTAAGCTCAGTACTTATTACTATTATCATAGCTATTTATTGTTCTCTCGTTTCTCTTTTTCAAACTTTTTTTTATTAAAAGACAGCATCTGTGTACAGAATTCATGATCCGATGTGGTAGGCTATGAGCAAGTACACAGCAAGTGTTGTGCCTTCATTCAAGAGGTCACAGTTTAATATGCACATGCTTTTTGGATCTCACAAAAAGACAGAAACATAGTGTAGTTAACAATAGCAGTTATACAACTTTTTTAGTCTTACTACCTTTTATTTACAGACACTTCAATCCACAGCTGAAAACAGTCTCTGTTCTGAGCTGGTGAAAAATAAGTTCATGAAGTTATAGTCTCCCTGGCTTCATTATAGTGACCATAATCTTGTTTTAAAATTGTACTGTGGGGGAACAGTTTACATGGTAGAGACAGTCAGACACTCTTATAAAACAGTGCCGGTTACTAATTTAAAGAATGGCACCTTAACACTGCACTTGCAAAAGCAGACTTTGGAGTTAAAAAGATAACCGACAAAGCAGGTATCATTGACTGTAACTGTGCATCTAACAGCATATGCCAAAAAAAAAAGTGAACACAGGACCTAAATAAACATGTGAACAGTTTAACCATATGAGTCCTCTCTTTGCCTCTTTCATTCCTTCTCTTCATGGCAGCTGTTTACCGATTTCTCAGTGAAACCTGAAGTAAGATTTTAAAAAGACAGTTATACAATTAAATATTGTCCTGTGCTTAGTGAATTTTTTTAAAGTCTATCCATAAAGCATACTGATTTCCAATGCCTCAACTTCCATTTCCCACTGTGTGTTCCTAAATACATACCAAATGTGGATGTCACCTTTGGGATTTCCAAAAATATACATTCAGCTCCTAAAATACAAGGACACATTTGAAAAATGTATCTTAAAAAAAACTCTTGAAAAAGTGCAGTGAGAGAGAGGGGATACAGTAGGATGCAAAAAATTTTAATGATTAAAATTTTTTACAGAGAGAATAATTACACCATATCTTTTAGGCTCCTAGTTATTAGATTTCAAAAAAACTATTTTAGGAGTAACTAAAGGAGCTCTCCTAGAAAGCACAGACATTTTGACAACATAATCACAAGTGAAATACAATGTATTTTTATTCTTTTACTATTTCTTTCTTTCTGTAGTAAACAATGGAATAAACTAAATAAAGCAAAAGGTAAGCAGTGCTTTTATACTCATATTTTCTGTATCAAATTTTTCAGAGGAGATTCTGATTTACTCAGCTTGCAGATTCCCATTCAACATTTGAGTATCTGTAGTAAGGACAGAATTAAATTCCAAAGGAAGAGAAATGAAATTCAAATCAAACTGTATTTCTCACAATATCCTTTCTATCGTGTTTATATAGCCTGTGAATTAACTAATTCAGGGTTACTCCTTAATATATTCCTTTAATGCATTTACTCTTGGCCCTTTCTGTCCAAATTCCTTTAAAAACTACAGGTCAGAATTGTCCTCAGAAGGTCATTCTCTGTCTAGTCTAGACCCAGACTCAACCCTTGAGTTGCTTGACTTCAAAAGATTTACATCTGAAATGAGTCTAAGCGATCAAGCCCTTTGAAAGTCCACTGGGAATAATTTGGTTGGCAAAGAATAAGTCCACAGTCTATAAAATAATTCTGGGAATGAAAGGAGAGGCCACGCTGAGATAAAAGATACTGATAGCTTTCCCCTGAATTATTCATTTTAGATTTTTGTGTAGTGCTTCTTCCTATGCCATATAATATTTGGCTTTATAATCTATGTGGAGTCCTCACTGAAGCTTGTGGTGCTATGCTGCAAATGAACACGTCTCATTTCGCTTCTCAAAGCTTTGATTCAGCAAAATCCCTAAAATATATTTGGCTTTGATTATATGGTTAAAATCACTTCATCCAAACCATGTGCTCAAGTTCAAGGGTGAAAATGACATAAATTAATTTTAAGTATTCAAAAATTATGTGCTGTCTAAACCAGATATCCAGGCTGTCTTTAGAGTAGTTAGACTATAATATGCCTCCACAGACTGATTAATTCCCTCCAAACATGGAGCCTAATACAGGTGGTGTTAATTGTCCTCCAGAGATGCTTACTTTTCTCCATTAATTATTGAGGGAGCCTAGACAACAAGCTAGGGCAAGGCAATCAAAATGCCTTTCAAGAAGAAAGTAGGCCCAAATGTCTTCAGTGGGATTTAAATAATAATTCTAGCCTGCTGTCCTTAACAGTAATGGCAACATTTCTCCAGGTTTACACAGAAGATGAGGCAGGTTAATCACAACTTTCTGACTCAGGAGTATTGCTGTAATGCTGTTAAACAACTTTAAATAAATTAACTTTATTTAACCAGTTTTGGTGTAATATCAGTATGATGCCCCAACCCAAAATAGCATTACCTAAAGTAAAATTTTTTCTGTACTCTCTTGTTCCTGAGATTGAAATTGGTATCATTTTCAGGGATCATAAAGTACTCTGAGCTCATCGCAGCTAATCTCATTTTTAGTTTTTACCATTTGTTTTAATGGATATCTTGTCCTGACAGCACTTGAGCTTTCTTTTAATTGCCAGTGACACTACCAGCAGAAACCAACAATCTTTCCAACCTATTTTATGTATTCTTTTTTTGCTCATTATACCTCCACTGGGCCTCTTCCACCACAATTTTTCTTTACAGAAATGCTACTATTCACTCTCCACTTTGTTCCAAACTATCACCATGGACATTTGTTACTGGGTATATAATTTTATGCTTGAGGCTCCACCTATCAAAAATTGCTGCATCAACATCTTGTCCTCTGATCATAACATAATTATCACTTTCAGAGATAATGAACCTCATCAAGGTCTTCTCTTTTCTTCTTATTTTCATTTATGAACAAGCTTGGCTACCGCCAGGAGTTAATGAAACTAAAAAGGGAAAGAGAGGAGGCAACACTGCCAGTCTGACATAACATTGCTGAGAGAGTGACAGGATTGCTTTTTAAAAGAAGATCACTGATACAAGTTGCCTGCCAAATATTCAGCTGAACCTTGACTGGGACCAGGTGTCCTGCTTTAAGATTAACAGAATTTTATAGGATATTTAAAAGCATGTTAGATGTTCTAATTAATGACTAAAACGTTTTATGAGTTCAGAAAAAATGAGTTTGACCCTGCATTGGAAAATTCAGCGATTTTCCAGTAAAATGGATATTTTCAAATATTCCATGACAGGAAACATAATCATTTCTACAGCTGACAAAATCTAGCAATTCATACATTTTGATATTCTCTTTTTGACAATAGTTGACACCAAGTGTGGGAGAGAAAGATGGAAGAAACATTGTAGTGAATAATTATAGCAAGAATTTCTCCAAAATCCATTGTCAGCTTACACAATGATGCAGGTGGACCTTTACTCATTTCAAATTTTTTTTCTAAAACCCAAGCCAAACCAATAACTTTTTCTTTAATGTAACTAGAATAACCTCATTCCTCTATGGTTCATATTCACATTAACATTCTTTCTATACAGAATCAAAGACTAATATAGGATTTGATATCATAATATGTGTAATCGATAATGCATGTTTTTCAATGTATGTGATGAAAGGTTATCTAAACTCTATAATAAAAAATGACCTTCCCACTTCTGGATGTCAGATCAAAGTATATTTTTTTATTTACTGTATTTTAAACCATATGTACATTACCAGTTTCATGAAAGGACTTTTAAATAAAAAAAATTATCCCCTCTGTTGGTGAATGTGAAGAATTAGACTTCATGCTATTTTGATGTTAGGAATTAACTTTTTTATAGTAGAAATAGATTAATACAATATTTCTTTCTACTATGTCTTGTGCTTCTGTGATATGAGACACGGTCATTTCCAGAAAAACAATGACCTTCCTGATGCTGTCGTTCCTATTATTTAATGGATCAGTTCTAGAGCCAAGAACTTGGTGGTCTACTTAGAATTAATGGGGAGACTAACAAAGACCAACACTAAGAACCTGATACTTAGTGAAATTAATAGAACAGGCACCTAAGTCATTTTCAGAATCCTAGCTGATATTCTTATCCTATTATAATTATTATTATATTATCTTATTAAAAAAAATTTGATTCGCAATAAGCTTATTTTTTTAAGTTTCTCTGGCCTGGGACCTTTTTCATGCAACCATAATTCTGACATCTGGTAAGACTAGTTTACAAATTGTATTCCTTATAACCAGGCTGTAATATAAAATGTAGGAGAAAGCAATCTCAAAGAAAACCAAAAACCCAAAGGAACAATAAGCGCTCAAGGAAAAGGCAAAACCACAGAAATATAAAAAGACGATTCATGTTTATTTAATGAGTGCTCCTGATGGGGAAGAGAGCCAAAATAACCACTGACATTTTTGTGATTTTGACTTTTTAATTGCTTGTTTGTTCCTTTGGGAAGCTTGCTCAGGCATCCGTTAGATTTTTGCTAGCTAAATAAAGTGGTTGTTCATGTACTTCAGATTGCATTTGTAACTACCTTCATTTCTTATTCGTTTTCGAATTCACTTTGAGCTGCATTCTGATTTGAGCTATAATGCAGTGTTGCAAAAAACTAAAGTAATTGTACGTTAGAACCTGCATATTCAATTAGATTGCACAGAAACATAGAAACAAACTAAATGCCATACTGGATTAGCCCAGTGGTCATTTCATACAGTAATTTATGTTTAGAAATAGCAGGACCAAGGAGCTTGAGGGACTGAGTTAAGCAATCTGCAGCTGGCATATGTATGGCATAACCTGCCCCCTTACATAGGTCACCTGCTGCTTTCTAATTTTTAGAGACTGATTTAAGCATAAAAGTCATAAAAGGCAGAATTTAACTTCTGAAGTTTTATTTGTCATTAATTTGGAGGACTCTGACCTGATCATTATGGAAATACTCACTTTCTCTTTGAATCTCACTACATAAAGAAGTACTCACTACCTAAAGAAGTTCTTGAAAGCGGAATTGTCACACTTTAACTACATTTTATATGAAAAAGTACATATAGTCTTTCAGGTTTCCACCTTTGAACTAAATTGAATGTCCCCATGTTCTTGTGTTATGAAACAAGGTGATAAGTATGCTGACTCCACCTTGTCTGTCATTGATTATATTATAGGTTTTCCTCATGTTGTCTCTTATTCATCTCTTTTCTAAAGCAAATAACCCTAACCTTTTCAGCCTCCTTTCAAGTGGCATTTTCCCCTATGGCTTCAGTATTTTCACTCTTCTTGAGCTTTCATTTTGAAGCATCTTTTTAAAAGCAAAGTAACCAAAAGCCCGGATAAGACTGCAATATTGACTTATACACTGTTTCTGATTTGATACTCCAAATATCTTGTTTATGACTGGCATTTTTGAGAAGATTTGCATTTTTCTTTGTTATCCACTCTACCTTGGTTTTGGTAATATCACATTTCATCTGCTTATCAAGTTGCTCATTGTCCTGATTGTTACATCTTCCTGGAGTTCATCACAGTTCCTTCTGCTCCTGATTAGTCTAAATAATATTGTATGATTTGCAAAATTATTGTCTTATTGCTCACTTGCTTTCCAGGGACAGTTCTTGTGTGAAACACAACTATTAATAATTTCTCACAATGAAACTTTTCTTCTCTTTAGTCCTCTAGGTAGATTTTTATCCATAACAGTACTTGGCCTTTCCATTCATGTTTACTTTGTTTCTCAGAGTCCTGATTGGAGTCTTGTCAAGTCTTTGACAAGACTGTGAAAGTCTACCTAAATTATACTGACAGGATCCCACTAGCCTTGTACATTCAAAGAATTCTAAAAGATTCAACCATGTAGGCTTTTCTTTTTTAGCCTGGTTTTCTCAGAAAATGAATGTTCTTAGCCTTGTTCAGTATGTATGAGTTAATGTAAAGGTTTGTGTGACTATAGGTCTGTTAATCCCTCCTAATAACTTTTGAACCCAGAGGTAAATTGCCAACAAGTCTCATGAGCTTCAGAGATGTTAAATTACTACAAATTTCATAAATGTAAGACTTCAAGAGGAGATTAGACGCCTTATTAGTATATTAACTGCAGGACATAATGCAGTGTGATGAGCTCAACCCTTATTATACATTAGAGAAACCAGACAAGGGAGGTCTGTTGTCAATATTTGGATCACAGGAGAAACTCCTGACCGCTTACATCTTAATGGATATTTGAAAATCTGCCTCTCAGAGAAAACCTCTCTCCTGTGTGGATTCTTTAACGTCTGGTATAGCACAGACTTCAGCCGGTGTAATTAGCTAAGATGAAAAATCATACATTCAGGGAAAAAAAATCTGGAAATCAGGCTTGATAGGCTCTGATGATCCTAAGGATCTGATCATGTCCAGCTATCAAGTAGGTATCTTCTAGGCCTTGCTCACTATTCTTTTTTTCAAGGTTTGGTTGTTTTTATACTGATATCTGAGTCAATATTCAGATATTTTACTTAGTTTTACCATTAGTTATACAAGCCTTTTTTGATGTGGCGCTCCACAGATTTGTAAAACGTGCCACTTTGGTCAATAGTAATTTGTCCCCAGATTATTACTACTTGGATGCTGTTTTATTCTGAAAGGTTTTTTTCTCTATTTTGATCAACTTAAAAAAAAAAATCCTCTCCCTCCAATATCCCATTTCTCTTTGCACGATAGCAGACCTGTAAGGGAGTGCAAAGGACAGAAAAGACCTGACTGCAGTGAATTACAGTGGGATGGTGACAGTAAGGAAATACTAAAGGAGTTTTTTTCCTGGCTGACAAGGAAAATCTCTTGTTTAGTTTTTATGGCCATTTAGGATTAAGCTTCTACTGGAAGCACTTTACCAGGATGCTGCAGTAGAGGTCCCTAATCTGGCTGTGTTTCACATTGACAAATATCCCATTTGTTGCTGGGACTCTTTTAATGAAAACTTGAAGGGTTTTTTTCTTTGCAACTAAAAGCTGTGATTCACTGGTCAAGTAACAGGAAATTCAACGTCAGCTTTTAGTTTTACACTGAAATACAATTTTTTTCTGAATTTTCAGTGTGGAATTATAAAAGGTTCCAGAAACTGGGATGATACAGTAACCATTTCTTTTTTAACAGCCTTCTGTTAAACGTGTGACTATTTTTTTCACAAATGAAACAGATGTTCTGCCTTTCTAGCATGTAGCCACCAATTGAAGTTTACAACAGCTTTCAGGAAAGGAATGGTGGATTTCAAGATGCCGTTTATATTTTTGTCCAACCTTAATGATTTCCCCAGTATATTTTACATTGCAAGAGGGATTTATTTAAGCATCCCAAGCAGTTCTGAAATTTTGCTTATGGTTTTACTGAGTTTTTTACTTCTGATTCTGAACTGTAATACAGTAAAATACATGTGGTACAGGTCTTGTGTCCATAAAACTTAAAAATGAGGCAATCTCAATAAAGAACATAAGAGAAACTGGACATTTTCATAGAATAGTGTTCAGCATAGCAGCAAATGAAGGAAATAAAGGGGTCTATTTCCCATCCCTGACTGGTGCCGAAGAGCTGTGAACAGCCCCTGAGGAACTGTGGGGAAGCACAGTTTGAGTGGAAAGCACTTCCACCTCCAGGGGAGACAAAAGATCTTGAGAAGAACTTGAGAAATGGAGGAAGTAAGATAGAAATTCAGGATGCAACTGACTCCCCAGTGCTAGTACCAGTTATGTGAAAGAAACTATTCAATTAATAACAAGAGATGATGGTCAGAAAAAATAGAAGAACATCCAGGCATAGGGAATTGTACAAGAATCTTGGACACGAAGGATAGAGAGGATCCAGTTACAACAAACTCTCCAAATAAGGAACAAATTCTGATTTAAATGATTTCAAAAACAGACTTTTTCTGAAGTCAGAAAAGATGATGGAGTTGGTGCTCTACTGAGGGATGAGAAAAGCTAGTGGCATTAGAAACAGCTCCTCTTTACTAGTAATGAATTGGGCAATTGGAGAAATGTAGTTAAATAAACTGTAACAGTGAAAGAGGAGATACCTCAGAGGCTTAGTGTGTAGCTATCCAGGAGGCATCCATATATTGAGCTTTTATTTTGTATAGTAGCAAACATAGTTTGACAGAGATATATGAACTTCTAAACATTGAATTGAATCTGATTTAACCAAAATCCTGCTAATTAAACATCAATATTTTGGTGGTTCAGAGAGTTTGAAAGAACCCCTTTTTTATATGCTATAGTCTAACACTTGAATTCCACAGTTGTGCAATATTAATGTAGAATATATTAGAAATGAAGCTAGGACACTGTTATCAGGTTTTTCTATTTTTTTTTCCTTAGGGTGTGATTGTGTCACCACTTGTAGCCTGCTGAATTGGAAGCAAATGATAGAATTCTCTTCTTACAGAAAACACGATGTTTTTTTAACCACTGCTTTTAGCTGTTTAACAGTGTTGTACAACGCACCCTGAAGGTTTCTGAGCTAGTCACTTCTATTTACAAGCAGAAGACTATCATCAGAATATGACTTACCATCAGAAGACTAAGAAGAAGTTTGAGCATAATTATTTGGCAGGTTGTTGTGCAGGGGCAGGGGAGGAGGACAAGCATTCTTGTTTCTTTTTAAAAGGGAGTTGGGTCTTTGAGTAAGATGTCAGCTAGATTTCTGCTGTAGCTTTCACAAGATATGGTGTAAAGTTATTCTAATGATCAGTTTGTCTGGAATGCAAAGAATATAAGCAATTTTTATCTAGAACTCTTGAAAACCAAATACCTGTTTACTAGTAACTCAAGTGTAAACACAAAAAATGTTGAGGGCTTTTTTTTTCAATATGAGATATTAGATGTTTTACCTACTTTAGTTGAAATGTTGAGGACTGAACAATTTTAACCTGATAATCTCTTTATAGTTCCTCCTAAATTTTCTCAATAAACTGATTACCAATATTATCTACCCTTGTAAGTCTGCAAGCATAAATACTTACCCTTGTATTTAAGAAATCTTAGCCTCCTTGGAGAACTTGTATATACGAGTCTTAGGGACATTTAAGAAGGAACTGGTATTGTGTCCAAAGTGAGATCTGCAATTAACTGAATTTGCTAGAGATTTCAGCACAAATGGCACTGTGGAGTCCTTTTCTCCTATCTTCAAATTTGTAAGTAGTCTAAGTAGTAAATGTAAGGGTGCAGTAGTATATGCGGTGGGGAGATTTACAGGATTCTAAAACTACTGAAAGTTAGAAACTCCCACACATTCAAATGTGATCCTTCACTGACTATGCCAAACAAACTTATGAAACTTAAATATAAGAAATAGTGTTTTTATTTATTTTATTAAAAAAAAAAAGTTTTCTTATTCTGATTTCTGAAGTTGTTACCACTGAAATTAGCCAAAGAAATCTTTATACAACAACAAAAATAACAGTTCCACTTAGTTTTACACACATTATGTGACCATTTCCAAGAGCATAAAGAATTGAGTAGCTATTGATACTGGTTTCTAAAGAGTTTTACTAATTTACTTTCGGTTTTTTAACAGTTGGCAAGTATTGGCTAGTATTGGATATAATAACATTAGTAGATATTTTCTTGAAATTTATTGCACATGGGATGTTTTAACTTGATGTAACATCAATTACATTAGTGGAAAGAGGCATATTGGACAGGTAAGGGTTATAACCAATTGCCTCATTAAATGCTAACAAGCTTGTTTTCATAACTCTTCTAATTTCATTATATTCCCCACATTTTTCTCTGCTTGTTAACTATAATCCTCATAATCACTTATCCGCTAATAGCAGCTTGTCTTTCTTCATTCACTTATCACTGCTCTACGCTTTCCCCTGCTATCTGCAGCTTTCCTTAGTTTGTCAAACTTGTCAGCGCAATGTAGAGCAAAGAATTAGTTGTGAAGAGAGAAAGAAGCAGTGTTCCAGAGAGAAAGCTAAACAATATTAAGCAAGTAGCAATGAGTTCTGAATTTAGATAGGTAAATTTAGGATTCTGCAAATTTCCAGGATTGCTCAAAAATTCTGGCTGAAGAATGGTGCATGAAATGGACAAAGAAAAGGAATTAGACTGGGCATGAAGATTTATGAGACCAAAGTATTTGAAAAGTTCAAAAGAAAACATATGGGAACTGTACTAAATAAAGAATGAGGGAATTAATGCAAGAGATGGGAAGTGATTAAAGTTTCTTTCTTCAAACAAAATCTGAAAGGATCCGAGTGCAAATGGGTGTCATCACCCTAATAGTATGGTTACTGACCCTATTTGTCTGTTTAAATGTTGGCTTTCTAAATATAAATGCACCTAATAAATGATAATTAGCATAATGTCAAGAAGTTAAAAAGAAAAATATGAGAAATTCCACACAATAAACTAGCCAGTGAACCTCTCAAAGTCAAATGGCAGATAAATGGAAAAGTAACTGGAAGAACATGGAAACTTTGAGGTGTATTACAGGGAGGAGAAAAACCCTAGAGAAACACTGATCTTAATAACAAGCAGCAGATATTTTCCCTTTGACAAAGAAGCAAGTGATAAACTGCAGGTGATCAGCAATAGTATTCAAAACAGTAACAAACTGAAAAGCTGAAAAAGAGTTAAGTGGCAGGGCAAAAAAGAGCTCTGTTTTGAGACAATAAACCCATATAATCTGTACTGCAAATAAAGAGACTAGTTGTCACAGTGCCTTCTGATTACTGGAACAGATAGAGGTTCTGGATTTCCTTGATCGCATATGAAATCCAGCCAGTAGACGATAGTCCTCAGAGGAGCAGGTAAGAGTGAAATTAGCTTTCCTTGAGGAGACTGGTGAAATATCTTAGACCTTTCAAACACTAAACAGGAATGTGAAAAGTAGAGAAGCATTGCTAAAGATTATACATCATATATGCCATGGTGTGCAGAAGAGAGGGTTTGGGATTGTTTGTGATAGTGAAGGATTAGAGAGATTTTGAACTAGATGACTTCCAAACCAGAAAAAAAGAAACACTCATATGTAGTTTTGAAGTCCAATAAACAGGCAGCAAAAACACTTTAAGCTAGTTAGGAGGTGGGGGTTGGGGAAGAGGGAGAGAACTTCTTAACTAATGCATGCAATACAATGTTCTAATGCATTAGGATGAGCTGATGTGAAATATAAGTAGTAAGACTTAGTATATTAGTACATTTGCATAAATGCAAGAAAAAATAGATATAAAATGTCAGAGATCATTTCCTAGTGATTGTGGTAGAATTCTTAAAACTTTCTCTTGCACAAAGTAAAAAGCTTAGCAGATTTTCAGTATGATAAAGTCTGATGCCTACAGTATCAGCATTTACAACACTATCACATTACTTTTTGATTAGATGAGAAGACAATAGTTGATATTCTGTAAATAAGGCCACAAAACATAAAAAAAAAAATTGGCTGCGGAACTGTTGTAGTCTCCCCGTGTTAGGAGAAGAATTGAAGCAAATATTTCCAAGACCATCCCATAATGTAATGTAAATCAGAGAATATTGCACTTAACTTTCCAAGTGTTTTCTGGTAAAAAAATAGGTCTAAAATAGCTTATGAAGGATGTTTTGAAGTTTTAATTTTAAGATAAACACTGGAATCTAGGAGTTACTTTGTTTATTTCTATCTTGTAACATGCCATCTCTTCTTCATTTCTTTTGATAAACTAATGTGCAGTCATGTCATGATGGCTGGGATGCAGCTTCCATGCATATGCACTTTCTGCCTGTCCAAAGGCCCAGCCAGTAGCTGTGTTCACTGAGCTTCCTCCATCCCCCCACACGCAGCAGCCAACTGAACAGTTGCAATAGCTAAGTGAAAACTTCCTCTGCAAGTAAAAACTTTTCCTTATAAAAATGTCATTTGCAAACATTTGAAAGAACATGTTGGATGTCCTCTCAAACATGTCTCTATGCATTGGCAATGAACATCAAGAAAACAGTTAACATATCAGCTCCTCCCAAAGCACGTGACAGGCCCTTACTCCAAGGGTAGAATAGAGCCTGAGGATTAGATTACAGATTGCTCCTCCTTCCTGCTTTGGGAAACATTGAATAAAATTTCTTTGAAAGTGCAGAAGTCCTTTATCTATTACTGCAATGACTAATTACAGTACTCAGCAACAAAGTTACAAATTTTCCTTTAAAACTGATGAACTCTTCTTCTGTTTTCTCTTCTGATTCCTTTTATCATGGCCTACATTTTTTTGTGTGAGTAGCAGTTCTTTTATTTGCATGTTTGCACCTTATACATTATGTTTCTTTCTCAGGATCAATCTGGGAAGCCAGAAGACACTGGTTTGTCATGTCCTGGTTGCTGCATGCTTTGTCAAACACAACTTTCTAGAAGAAGGGGGAAGAGATTGACCTCTTTGTGGGAAAAGATGGAAATATTCAGGGGATAATGTTTCAGAGTGCAAGTTGAGGTAGGCAGAGGTAGCTCTGCAGAACATCTGAGTTTGGGAGACTGCTGAGCAGCGAGTAAATCCAAAGTTATCCCTCCCGGGTGACAGAGAGACTGTGTAGGGTTAGTTTGTTACAGCCCAAGAAGGCAGTAAAGGTTGCTGGATGAAAACAACCCTAAATGAAAGGTTCTGTTCCTCAAGCACATGGCTGGCCAAGGGACTTAGATTTGTTTCCAAGTCCCCTCCTTTCCCTATTCACGTTCTATTTTTTCTCTTTTTTTAAGAAGAGTTTCTCTTTCCAGTTAAAGTTCTAATAAAAACAGGTCTTTAAAAGCTGTTTGGTCTTGTTGGAAAGCTCACATAAAAGAAAAAAATATAGGCAGAACTGCCTTAAAGCTCTGGCTGGTTTGGGATGTTGTGCAAGTACCACAGTGGTTATTCACTTGCTAGTTAACATTAAAAAGATAAGTTATTCTTCATTAAATACATTCATGTGTTAAACTTGTTGTCTCTGTATCTCACTTTGAACTGTATTACTCACTTGGAGCAGAACCATCCTGGGAGGATGCCAGATAAAGTTTCCAAGATGTCAATAGCTGGAGGAACCATACCCATGTAATGCAAGGGAGTTCTCTGCTCCATTTTCCCTGACATACCCCTTAGATGCAATTATTCCATTGGATGCCTCCATTTGTGCAAAGGGAGAGAGTTAGTTGTGGGCCAGCCAAATTCTAACACATACAAAGCTAAAATCCTTTCTGGACAAGTTGCAGTGCTCTCAATGTGTGCATGATTCCCTCTTTTCCCTCTTAGGTACTGCAGACTCTGCAGGATGGAAGTCGGATGATGTGCAATGACAGAACTTAAGCCAAAGCTTGCTTAAGAGGATTGGGGACAGAGCTCTCCCACAGGTACCCTCCATAAAGAGGGTACCTGCATTTATTCCTTTCCCATCCCAGTCCTATTACTGCATATGCTGAAAGCAATAATCTTTGTTAGATTCAGTCATTTGCTGAGATGAGCATTGCCCAAGTGCTGCTGTCTAGTCTGCAACACTCCTCCCTTACTGTGATTGATGAGGCAGAAAACTGTGTATCTGGAATGCAGCTTAGGATTTAAGTGACCTAATATTTTCCCAGAATTCAACTAGATATAATTTAATTTTCTATGTTGTAGAGTCTGAATAATGTCTTTTTAATTAAATGTATCTTGGATTTAGTTTCATGCTCTTTGCACAAATATGTCCAGTATATCTTGTGCTATAGTTACTATACATGGACAAGTATTACTTTTCATTTACATTTTATAGTAAATTTTGGCAACAAATAAACAACGCAATGAATCAAATTAATGGATAGGAAATACTTACTGTTCCACATTCTTTCTGTAGAAGTTTGGCTGAATGAGGCTGCTGTATTTAAGAGCTGATTTGATTAATACAGTGTTTTTCACTGGATAACAGCCATCTGTTAGTACTGGACATACATACGGCAGTGGTAACTGTAAACAGATTAAGTTTAATTTGCAAAAAAGTATCAGTTGTGCCTATTAAGTGGTCTGAGAATTACGACCAACAAATTATTCACACTAATTCAAAAAATAAAATAGAAATAATGAAAATAATACAAAGCTGACAACAGAAACGACAGCAAAGTTTAAAAACATTTGAGGAATGTTTGTATTTTTCACTACCTACCACTTATATTTTTCAGCCAAAAGGGACTTACAGGCAGTTAATCCTGTAAGGATTAATCCTGTTACTATTTTAGTAACTACATTCCCCATAAGTATATGTACCTAAGTTTTTTTTTTTTTAAAAAGCTAGTTTTCTGATCGATGTTTTATCTTTTTTTTTCATTAAACATTTGAGTTCCTTAATATGAACGCATCTTTAATCTGCTTGAGTTGAAACATCAATATTTTCCTAAGTATGACTTGAAAATGTGAAGGTAAGAATATTAAACTGTCCCCATGGGGATTAAATGCATTCAAGGCAAAGATAGTTTGAAAAGTTTTGTCTAGGTATTTAGAAGTTTGGGACAGTCTTTGTGAAGCAGAAAAGCTGGGATGCTTGCCGTAGCATGACGAAGTGTTTGATGTAGCACAAAGGCAGAGTAAGTCCCAGATGGAGTATTACTGCCTTATATGTGCAAAAATTTAGAGTTTTAGTGTACCCTCTCCATCTGTTACGTCTCTAACTCATATGCCATAGTCAGCAGCCACATCCTCTGACCAGATAAAATACTTTGTCAAAAAGTTCATTGGCAAAAGTTTTACAGCAAGAATTAACTAGACTTGCTTGACTGCAAGTTTCCTTCTCCAACCATGGAAACTGTAAGCACTTTCCTTAATTAAGAGTTTTGAAGCCTTATTCATTGTATTCACTGTACTCACAAACCTACAGTTTGTGAATGTGATCACAGCTACATCGTCTTACCCTTACCTGCCCTATGCAAACCCTTTTCCCATTTTACCTCTCTTCCTCAAAACCAAAAGAGGCCAAGTAGGCTGTAGACAGGTGCAAATTTCTCCCTAAGAAAATACACATTATTTAGTGCCTTCATTCTTTTGCAGAGAGTTCATTAAGGAGAAATAGGAAACTCTCCACTAAGTGAAGAAACTTAGTCAGGGAGCCAAGTCTATGGATTTCAAAGTCCTGAAGACCCTTCAGCCTCCATATAGTCAATGTGGCAGTACCCTTGCCCTCCAAACTGAAAAATAATTCTCCTTGCACTGTGTCCTAAAATATATTACAGCTAGGAAAGTGGAAAGCATACACATGCATGGAAGTCTGAAATATCATCAGATGAACTTGGCTGCCCTGCCAGGCTCAGACTATTTGTTTTAGAAAAATCATCTAGAAGTGATACCCCCCCCTCATCTGCCCCCTCTCCCTTATTTTAAAGGGATTGAAATGAAAGAAACTAGCTGTGAAAATGCACTATGTTCAAGGATAATGGGTGAATGGATTCCACTTTGTTATAGTGGCAAGCACTGTAGTCAGCGATTACACTTCTATCAATACAACTGGAGCAATAAATAGTTGTTTTGGGGTATCCTCTCTGCTTCAGAACTGTGAGAAGAGCTCTTCTTTAAGCAGCAGCTTATCACAGTGTACAACAGTGCAGATTCAAAAAGCATGAATACTTCAGCTAAACTTCATAGATTGACAGACCTTAGGGGCTCAAGGGGCAATCTGATTATATACTCGGATCACTAGGTCATTATATTTCACGCAATTGCGCCTGAACTGAGTTCTGTAACTTGCATTTCAGCTAAAGCGTATCTTCCAGGGTAGAATCCAATTTTTATCTGAAAAGAAGGAAAATTTAATCATTCCCTTCAAAAAAGAATGAGAACTTGCTAGATGAATTGTAACAATTTGAAATTTCTCGATCAGTAATGCATTACTAGCCAACAGTGGGTCAGTGACCTGTATGAAATACAATAATGATCTCAAGAAACACATCACAAAATCTATCTTAACTCCAACTAATTGGCATCCCTGTTGGCACTTTCAGAAGAAATTACAAGAATGAACACTGAAAATGAGCTACTCTTTCATTCCTACAAGGGAATCTTTTTAGCTTAAAGTTGAAGGTGTTTTGGAAGACACGTATAAAAATGTGCAGTACTGGTGGCACTGCAGTATCTGTTCTCTTGGGAAATACAGAACTTCTGTTTCCAGAATTTTCAGTGAAACAATTCTGTGAGTCTCCCAGTTATTTCTATTAAGAAATGGGAAAAAATCCAGAAAGTATGGAATAAAACAATCCATTATACAAACATACAGGCACAACCTTGTTGTACCTCCATGGCTGGACATTAGAGATAGTAGAACAGTTTTTCCCTCTTCATATCTTCACTTACATACAGTGTATTTAAAACAAGTTCTTCACCTACTGTTCTCATTGCTTTAGGGAATACTAAACAGGCATGCCAGTCTTTTTACTGATTGTTGTCAACTCCACTTAGTACTTTGTTATATTAGTATACATTAATTTGTGATTTTATTATTGCTGCAGGGCATATACACATCATTATGTTTCAGGGCAGTGGCTCATCATTATGGTGATTATTCAAGAACGATGTGTTGATGGCTTTAATGGGCCAATAATCCAGTAATGAAGGCTCTGTAATGGAATTCAGTACTGTTGTGAAATTATTCAGTACTCCATAGTGATATGATTTGCAGAGCTGTAAAGCTATGCAAGTGGAATAATCTGTTAATACATCTTTTTGCAGCTTCTCAGGGTTGTTTTCTGTGTTTGTTTAGGAATGCTGGCTTTCACACGTGTAAGATTTCCTTGAGCTATTGGGGACTTTTTTGATAATACAGCAATTTGTGTATTATTTTACTAGTTGTCTGCAACCAGATTTTTTGAATACTTCATTCTTTTAGATAATAGTCATGAAACTAGAGAAATTATAGGAAGAAAACATGACTTTCTGTAATGAAAATAATTTTTTATACTTTGTAAAAGAACATATGAAATGGACATCCTTGTATCTTTAGGAAAGTGAGAACAAATATAATGGAAGGATAAAAAAAATATCTCTTTTATTACTTTAAATATAGGTACATGTGTGTACATTTATGTAGCTTACATGCATGTATATATTTTGGTATTACTCTCTGATGATATACAAACATAAAAGTTTAATTTCTGTGTTCAATTGTAATCTGATTTTCTGTGAGCCATGCAAATATAAACTTCCTTTTCTCTGCATCTCACCTTCGGCAAAAACAATACAGTAGGAAACAGTATTGTTATTTGCAACGATGTGTTCCTGAGAATCTTCTGAGGTAGGAGCAAAGAAGTCTCTAGAGTGGATGATTTTTGTTAAGAAATCTTTGGCATCACAATGAAACAAAACAAAGTAAATCCACTTGAGACCACAAAGTCTAATAAAAATACAACTATTTTAGATATAATCTGTGGTGCTACACAAGGATGAATGCTGCAGGAATAGAAGATAACAGCTTGGACCCATTAAGTACGTACAAAATGTTTTTCCAATGAACTGTCTAAAGAATTGCTGCTGACAAAGAGATGGAAAGACAGTTATCACAATGTCTTTACTGCCCTTACATACAGCTCATTATTTTCTTTACACTCAGCTGCACAAGACTGTAAGCAATCACAGGCTGATCTCACTGTGTAATATTTCTCATATTCATGTCCCTTCTCTGACTTAGAAATTATTTTCTTGATGCTAACCTTAATCTGTGAGTACAAATACAAACTAATACTTCCTTTTGAAATCAGCATGGGCTAGATGTAGCATACGTAAGTTGTCATAGCTAATGAGGCCTCTTTGTTTAAGTTAGTATACAACAATAATACTCAGTTTCTTTACTCCCTGGCAATTCTATGCAGGTTTTTTGCTATAATTTTTGGATATGCAAACCTGAGAAAACCTAAGATAATCTAGTGTCCAAATATGAGCTTTAAATTTTTTAAGAGTCGTTCACTGTTTTATAACTTTCTTTGTTCAGCAAAGAAATTTACTGTTATTGTTTAGGCACTACAGGTTTGATACATTGTCTGTAACCATATTTAACTAAGAACTTAGCAGCTGTTTTTAAATCATATATGATTCAGGTTGTACTGCCTTCAGTGGGTACTAACTTTCAAAACCTTGATTTAAGATTTTGGGAAGCCCAGATAAAACCTGAATACAAGGTGATAACAAGTGATGGTCGTGTTATTATCTTAGTGCAGTAAATAAAAGACATTTCAGAACCAGTCTGATAACATGGGAAACAATTTCACATGACAAACTACTGGCTTAGCAGCACTTGAAAAACTGTGTGAGGTGATCTGAAAGAACAGTACAAAAATAATCACAGAATTATTAGTTTGAATAAAAGCTGCAAGTTTGCTTTGATGTTATTCATGACCCTTTCTTATTTTCAGTGCTACGGTAGTGCAACAAAATAATTTAAAGTTCGATGGTCCCCAATACACCAGGACACTAGTCTGCAGTTAGGTGATTTCATGGCTCTCTCTTGGTAGTTTTTCTTCATATGCTTCAAAGATAAAATGACATTAGTGGGGTAAAACCTGTCACACTAAATCTTGAATCAGCAGTGCTGGAACTTATCTTGTTTCATGATAATCTGAGAAGAAAATTATTTAAAAATGAGACAGATAATGTAAATTGTGACAACCTGCTAATGGAAAAAGATGGTATACATCAAATTTTTGTGTACCAGATAGTTTACATGCTGTAGTTGGAAGGTCCATGAAGGGATTTTTTTTTTTTTTTACTACTGCTATTACTTCCTAGAATACAGTATATGCTATGCAATATGCACATCATACCAAAGTAAATACTGACTACACATGATTACAAGGCTGGCAGAAGCACATATGCAAAGTTCTGTTTTGTTTTGTTTTGTTTTGTTTTGTTTTGTTTTGTTTTGTTTTGTTTTGTTTTGTTTTGTTTTGTTTTGTTTTCAGGCAGAACTGAAATAGTATTGAAAAAGAGAAAAGCTGTACACCAAGGTCATATAATACTTTTTACTTCATGGAGGTACATGATAACAAAAGAGAAGGAAATAAGTCATTCAAGTAGACTGGCTGAAGATATGACCAAGTCACTATTATCAACATTTAGGATGAATAATGTAAAAATTATATGCACTCTGAAAAAGGATGTTAATTGTGTGGTACACTGTGAGTATACCATATAGCACTGATTTTAAAAAAAAAAAAAATAGAAGGTATAAACAGAAAAACATTCAAAATGTTCCAGAAACTGGAGCATACAGAACAGAGAAAGACAGCAAATGTATTCTTGTGTGAATGAACACTGTTTGTATAAGAGGAAGTGGAAGAGTCCTCAGGTCTCTAGGTAGACGGAATTTTCTTATTGTTTTTTCTTCATGTGCATCAAGTAGAAATGTCTCTGATGAGGCAGAGCCTGATCTCTAACTCCCACACGTCAGTCATCTTTGTAAAAGGCAAACTTGGCCAATCTGATTGTTCAGATTCTAGTAGAAGGCACATGTCCTGAAATTAATTCAAAAAACAACCAGCCTGAGAGATTTAGGAAGTTCTGTGGTTGGCGGAATGCAGGGTATAGCTTCAGGATCCACTTTTAGATATAATCAAGGACCTTTGATTAAACAAGAAGATTTTATCTCCAAATACTACTATATTCTGAATTATCTCGTATGGCACTACTGATTTTAAAAGGGTTATCTCTAAAAGAAGTTTCTTTCCTTCTTTTTTCTTGCTATTTTTAGTTAACTTGTGGTTGATTTGTGCTTTTATTGATTAAAAAAGGAACAAAATAAACAATATTTACAAGGAATGGCAGGCAATCAATGGGCAGAAGACAAGCTTTCACTGAATAAACATACATTTCTATAGTAAAAGGCAAGGAAAAAAAAGACTGAGTTACTATTTGTTTAATCTATAATTCCTTTTGATGAAGCATCATACCAGAATTCTCCAACTTGAGCTCTTGGAACCTGTAAGGAAATTTCTCTATGTAGGTGATTCAAAGAGATCAATCACTAATCCCTGTTGTTCAGTCTGTCAGAACAGAAAGGAATCCTAAAAATGTTCAATATGCAGCATTCATCTGACACTGAAAGAAAGGAAATAGATGTTTGTACTTTATGTTCACAGAATCACTTTCTGTACATCTGTGTGAATATTTTTAAATTAAATTTAAGTTTTTATTTCTGTCAATTTAACTTTTCCATATGCATGAACTTACAGAAAGGTGATACAGAATGGATACTGGACTAGGAATGGGAACAATATTCTTTTTGTCTTCAAGTGCTGGTCTACACGTGTACAAAATTTACAGACTGAGTCAAAAGTACTAAAACTTAAAATCTCTGTCAGTAAATATCCATGTCAGCTGACATGACATCCATAGCTAATAAAAGACTTCTGAAATCTGGTCCAAATTGGCTACCAGTAGGGTTACATGTCCCCAGGTCTTTTGCAGGAACAAAAAGAGTGGCTTGGGTAGCCTGAGAAACAGATCAGCAAGTAGCACTGTTGAAGAGTTGCAGCCATAGATCACACCAAATCCTTAACATTAAGATGCTATTTCAGCATCCCACAGCTGTCATTACATTGTTATATCAGGTGGTTAGTAAATTTTTATTCTTGCCCCACCATCAGGATTGAATCCTATGGCAAGATTGCAAGCCCTTAGCAGACCTTAGCTGCATATGCAAAATTTTCTTCTGGAGTATCCCTTGTTGTCAATTATTTCAGCCATTGCATTAAGATTTTCAGCAGCATGATTCGTATTATTCCTGGGTTTGGTGCTGCATAAGGCTGTCCTTCCCCTTCTGGCTGATGGTATATTTTCTCCTTCACAGAAAGCGTAGTCATGGTTCTGCGTGGCAAGTGAGCTTCCTTTTCATAGCTTTTCAGCTATGACACATGCCAAAACATTGATCTACTCCATTGGCCATTTGGGCATTGGAGAAAAACAGTCCTGCAAAAAGCACTTCTTAATGCTTTCTCTAAAACAATGAAAAAACCTCTTGACTAAAATAGGTAGAAAATACTTCTAACTTGAAATCATCATAAATAGTGCTGGTGTGCAACTTGGTCTGGCTCTGGACTGTGCAAAAGCCTCAGATAGTATGCCACAGATGTAAGCACTGGTACAGTGTAGTACCAGTACAGGAGGAGGGCGAGGCTGTTGGAAAGGACAGTCTCATTCAGATGCAGCTCACGCTGTGTTGTGTAAGAATGCATCAGAGTCTTTATGACTTCCTGGGGTAGTAAATTTTCATCCTGCTGACAACAGGAGTAATTGCTGTGTGCAGAATAAAATCGGCTGTTTAAAAGTTTAAGTTCTATTTTTACCAGCTATACTTCCTTATTTCTTAGTTTAACTTATCAAAGATCATCATTACTGTCATTACTACTCATGATAGTTACGCTTGTGGAGAAAGCACAGAAAATTTTGCAAATTAACATATTACTATGGAGGACAGAGAAGTAATATTTCCTCAGTCCTAAAAATTGTATATTCCACATTATGCTTTTTATTGATTGGTGATGATTTAAAACTCTTTTGGCATTTTGGAGGTGTTTACATTGAAATTTCAGCAAAGGGGTTCCGAGTTCTCTTGTGAAAAGTTTTTATATTAGCTCTTCAGTTCAGTAAGAGTACACAAATGAAAGGAACATCTTCATTAATAAACAAAGCCTCTATAGATACCAGACTAAGGTTATCTTGTCACAGCTGCCTGTGTTTGTACTAAAATAATATCATATGCAAATTGAGTGAGAAAAACATTAATACACTGTAGGTGGTATTCCACCAAAAGAAAAAAAAATAAAAATTGCAGGATTGTGTTCTGTAAGCAGTAGTTCAAGCAGAGCTGACAAAAGCCTTTTTTCTTCTTTAGAGCCACTGAAAATTGTGAATATTTGCTCAACTGTTGTTTTCTTTCATACCAGAGCATATATCAAAGCCTCTGCATCACCTCAAACTTTCCTTGAATTTTGTAATCCACTTTAAGTCTTGATTTTTAAAATTCTGCTTTCCATGGACAAGGAAAGATTCACCAGTTGTGGTAGGTCTTATGACACTTAACATTAATTAATGTGCTACTCAACATCTCCACTGTGCTCATAAACACATAAAAAATAAAAAAACTAACAGGTTAAATACTATGTCAGAAATTCATAACTAATAAAAATCTATCAAGTTCTGTTAGGTAGATTCCTGTAATTAGTAAGAAAGAAGCATTCTTGCTATTTGCATAAGGAATACGATGGCTTCCCATAAAGAAAAGTTTCATCCATCACAAAGACATTAAGAATATCAATGGAGTTGTTAATATCTCTCAAATTGTAAAAATACTAATGATGTGATGCTGTGCCTTTTTCACACAGAATATCAAATACTTGCCGTGAGCTATTTCAAATCTGTGTCACAAAATCACTTGAAATTCAAATTTTTTGGTCTTGAAGTAGAGTTTAATATATTGGAATTTAAACATTTTATTGCCCTCACACATAGTTTAATGAAAAGTTACAACTCTCAAATAAATATTCTAGGAAACATTTTTTTTTTCAATAAATCATGTGTCTTTTTAGAAGAATCCAGCTGAAAATAATGGCACTTCTTTATTTATTTAGAAAATTCTCCAAATTATTTGGAGCGTATAAGTGTATCCTTTTGAAATTTCAAAGCTCAGAAATGCTTCATCTGACATTTCTCTCTTGCACATGTGCTCTTACCTTCTTTCACATTTCTCAGTTTTAAGATGGGCTTATTGCTTTCCCACAGTCCACATGATATTTCCTACTTTGAAAGAAACAGAACTGTGGTCAGTTCTTTCACATATTGACTGGGTCTATACTTCTGGTTTTAGCAATCCTCTGTTCTGATGAAAATCTATTGTACCCCAGGCTAAAAGAGGCGTGTGGCTCGGTCTCTTTCTCAGAGTGTTCAACCCACAGCTGAACAGGTTTTTTCTGTCTACTGCTGCTTGAAATTGGTTAAATATCCCTTTCTGCAGGCAATTAACCTATATGATTTGTAAAAGAAAAAAATCAAGCAGAGTACCTATTTGAACGTTTTAAATGTTTCGTTTTTTCCTGATAAAGTTAAAAATGATTGCGCCAAGACTGTTTTTATATTTTTGTATCTAGTTATGAATACGCATAAAAATATAGTAATCCAATCCTGCTTTTCTGCATTATTAATATTTTTGTTTCTACATATTTTAGGGTACATCTCTTATCTGAAACATAGGTAATTTTCAAAAGTGCCTCCCTTTCTCTGTTTGAGTATACACACATTACCATTTGGAACCTGTAAAATAATGTCATTAGTATTTCAAGCAGTTACAAATAATAGAGTAATTTCTTTGGGTCAAAATACAGCCTCAATTGCCTGTAAAGAGGCAAAATCTTGAATCAACATTCTTTGCACCTCTGAGTTAGCATCCAAGTGAACTTTTAAATGTTTGCACAGAGGTAAATTTAATTGGTAAAGCCATGTAACAGAGTCACAACTGTGTTTTTCTTTAGCTTTTCCTTTGGCTTCTTTTCTGACATTAGACAAATAAGTTACCTGTTTCTGGCAAAAAAGATGTTGTATAATAACATTTTCAGATGAAATACTGTGTTCAATCTGAGATTAGGAGTGGGAAGAATGACTCTTGATGAAATAAGAAAAATGCTCTTACCAGATATTATTATTACCACAACTTTGCAGAAAACAGTTTTAAAATTCTGTTTTGTCAGCATACAGTGTTCATAATAAGTAGGTTTTTGTTATTTGTTAGTCCATATGTTTCATTTACGCTTTGGATGTTAGTTCTGTTCCAAAACTTAAATTATTTGGTTGCTTAAGACACAGGTGTTGTTTTTAAGACACCAAAGAAAAGAAATAATCTAAACCTGAAGTCTGGAAATGGAGAGTTACTCCATTTACACTGTGTTCCATTTCCGAACTAGGTAGTCATCATCTGGAGATCCTGTGGGCACAGGGTCTTCTGTTTTATTACATATTAAACAAGACCACAAGTTTTAAAACTAGCGAGGAGGGCTTTTACCAGGTACTGATGAAGGCAATAAGAGATCTTCTAGTGACACACATAAAGATTGCAGCACTTAAACTGTGTCCTTTCATCTCACTCAGTTTCTTCTGTAAAGGAAAATTCAGTCTCTCCACTTGGATTACTGGACCAAAGAGTTTTATCTTCTATAAAATGAAGGAAAAGTTCTTAAGAGTGAACACACACACACACACACACACACCCATCTAAAATACAAAGGTTAACTCCAGACAGAATGGATACATGCTTCTATGTCCACCGTATGTCCAGGTGTATTACCAGGAAAATGAGAAGAGGGGGCAAGAAGGAAAAGCCTGTTGGTCAGCTAGGGACAGCCCAGTGCACAGCAGCTTTCACCCCACTACAGGGCAGGGATGTGGCTATGTACGTACTTAGACCTAAGAACTGCCATAAAGCATTGTAACCACTTTGTATAGAGCTAGTACATGAATAATATTTTTAAATGCACAGATATGCAAGCACGATGCCATGGAAAAATATGTGCGCTTTGTGTGCAACGTGCACAGTATCTTGGGAATCATGCTGATACAAACACCTATTTGAGTAGACACTTGGCAGCTTCTTTGTTAAGGTTAATTCACATATTCACATCTTTGTGTTTATTTCTGAAAAAAAAAAAAAAATTCCAGGACTCAACCAAGCTCAACTTACATTAATAACACGATTTATACTGAATTTGGTGCCTTTTTGTTCAAGTCATTGGTAAAGACATTTGTTTCACTGTTGGATAAATTATTGGCAAACTTTCCTCAAGAACAGCTCAGAAGAATTGAGATTATTTGCTGATCTATGATCATTTTTATTATAAAGTGAAATGTTATGCTTAGGTTATGCTTATGCTTTTTTTACTGCTTCTACAAAACAAAAACCTCAGAACTGTTTTTTCCGTAAAGGCTGAACTCAGCAATATGTTCTTAAATACTTGCTGAGAAGCCTTTACGCTGCTTTATTCAAGTCAGATGAATTTTCCAGAAACAGAACCACTGAAAGTCTTAGTTGCAGCGGATAGAGAAAGGAGACAGAAAAAGAAGATAGAGTGTATTGTGGCTTATAATTTTTTTTTCCTTTGGTGGCTTGACTTACTGCAGAAAGAAAAAGATTTTGTGTATTATACAAACAATACATGTTTACTATCTCAGAAAAATCACATGTAGCTGGAAAAAATCAAAAAAGTGTGATCTTCTGTTCCTGCTGTTGTGGATAACATCAGTTATTATTTTGTCTTGTCCTTTCCTCCATGTCTTTGTCAGATAGATTGCCGTAACATGTCTGGAAAGGGCACGTGTGAAACATATGACATGATTCATTTCATCAAAGGTCAAAATGAGATGGAGCTTTGTTTGACCCTACAAGAATAAAGTCACCCACCATAATTGCAACATTTGCTACTGAGAAAACAAGGCAGCCAACAGATGCTGAAGGAGAAAACAGAAACCTGTGTGGAGGTAATCCACAGTCTGTGACTGTCTCACCCATGCAATGTGATGGTGTAAGGGCAAAGACAATAGCTGAGTGGGAAAGCTTAAATATATTTCTATGAGGCTACCACACAGCCCTGGGAGCAGATACAAGGGAAATCGGGTTTGTCTGCTCTCCCTCAGCAGCTGCATACAGCAGCTGTTTTAAGCAGTAAAGACATCCTTCTTCACAGAAATTCCCTCAGACTCTGAAGCTCAAAGCAAAACGTACATTTCCCATTACCACATTTATAGTTAGGTGACTATGTACAGATTCTCACTCCTTCGTAATTCCATAGAAGTTCAACCTTTTCCCACTCCTATTCCTACTCCTCCCTGCTTCATTAGTTCTGTATTGACAATGGACTTTCTGGAAAGTTATTCTTCCAGTGTTAAGCTCCTGATTCGTACACACAGATCTCTAGGAAAATGTCTCCATGGGCTGAGAGCCTTTTTTATTACCTTTTTCTTCTTTCCAATTAGCAGTCAGGATAAACAATTTCTTCTACAGGGCAGCAAGCACTGTTAAGACCCAAGTCTTCTCTTCAAACTAAGGTAAACTGGGTAAAAGAAAATGGGTCAGCAAGCAAAAGCTAAACAGTATTGGCAGCCAAACTGCATCACAGACTGCTGTTTGAATGGGATGGTCTGATTGCCAGGGAGGGAATAGGCTCGTCATGAACTAGGAAGGCAAGAAAAATACCTGAATCATGCATCTTGGGCATTCCTGCATCTCTGGAAGAAACAACAAAACCAAACTCCTCTCTTTTTGGTGTCAGAGGTTACTGCCTTTCATCTCATCCTCCTCTAGGATAACTGGAACAACCCAGAAGTTTTAAAGTTTCATCTCTAAGAACTTCATATCTAATTGACAGTTTACACAAACACTCCTATCCAAAAACTGAGCTCAAATGTTGATAAGGAAAAATGTGGATACTCTGCTTGGCAGACAGTTCACTTTAAGAATAAGAAAAGGAATTAACTAATCATAGAGCATTAATCTGTGTAAATACTTGGTTCACATGGAGTCAGGGTGAATCATAGAAAGCAAGGACCCCACATGTTTCTCCAAGGGATAGGTATGCAGTATGTTGTCATATTAGAGCTTTCAGTGCTATGTCTGCATTATAATACATTTCAGTAAAAAGGCAGCAAGTTGGGAATGAAGTTGAGAGCTTGAGGTCACCTCCTCCGATTCTGTGTATTGCTTGAATTCCTCAGTAACCAAGTCAGAAAAACGTGTGTGTCCTGGAGCAGTTTGGATTTTCCAGCTACATAATTTGGCCTAATAAATATTATCCTTTGTGTCACTCATATTCTTAGATAATCCTGCATATATTAATACAACTACACCACAGCTGTACTCCTATAGTCAGGAGTTAGTATCTCCTGCTTATTTTGCTTTTTGCTGTCCTAAATTAGGACTTTAGTTTGCATTTGATCTAGTTTCTTCTCTCTCAGGCAAAGCAGCATGATGATGTGTAGAGCATGATGTATTTAGCTTCAGGCTAAGAATTAGGCCATTCTTCATTTTGTGAGCATTGAGCTTTGCTTACAGAGACTCCAGTGTTGAATGGGATGGGGCATTTGGCAGGCAGGTGAAGTAATCAGTTTACCTTTTGTCACAGGGGTATTCCTGGGAGTTAGAGCAAATAGCTATTGCTAACAGCAGCTTAACATTACTCCTGCTATACAGTTTACTACTTCCCTCACTTATCTAAAACGTATTCACTCTTAAATATATCCATATTTACCTGTATTCTTTTAACTAAAAAGATCATTGCAAGTGTTATGCTCTGGTTAGATGTACTGTATACGATGTAAAGATACCATTTGAAGGTGTATTTCTCACTTGAATGATATGAATGTTCTTCCCCTCCCTTATAAATGTCACGATGTGTTTCTTTATTTGAAAACAGCTGCAGTGTTTTTGAAAACTATTGTCCTTTACTAGTCTTTCCAGCTAGGAGGAGTGACATTGTCATTCTTTTATGCCGCATGAAAGCTTTTAACTTGCAAACACAGCCTCTCTCACTCACATAGTATCTGATTTATGTACTCTGAAAAAAAGAATAAATGGCAGCAACATTTGCTTTTTAATAACATACAGAAAAAATACTTCAAAGTCAGCCATGCATGAAGGAAACATACAGGAAGGGACCTTAATACAAGCTGCTGACAGATCACGAACCAAAACTGCCTTTTATGTATCTTGAAGAGAAAACTTTGTAATCATCTATGCCATCAGTAGTGACAGTACATTCACGGAAATCATTACACCAAAGTGTTGTAAGGCTTGGGATTATCTGAAAGAGCAGGGAATGTTCATTTATTCATGAAGTAGAACAGAAAGGCTTCTGTGTAGTGTTGGGCCTCTCTTTAATTAGAAAGTCAGGGAAGTAAGGCATTAGTTAAACTTTGCCTGAATAGTAAGTTAATTATTTAAAAGAACAGAAGAAAGCAGAATATTTCTCTAGGAAGAACAAATAGGTTAATTTCAGGTATTTATTCTTAAAAGGTTGTCAAGAATCATTGTGCTACATTTAAATACATTGGGAAGACATTTGTTTAAGCAGATAAAACATAAAGGATGTTGGATTCAGTGTAACAGTGAGAACAGGCAAACAAATGAGTACTCAAATTTAATTTTTTTCTATAGCCCAGTAGATAAGAATTCCTAATCTCCAGCAGAGGTAAAACAAGAACATGCAGCAAAAGACTTTACAGTACGTGTGTCTTCCACAGTCCCAGTTTAGAAGGACCAGCCTCTAGAACTGAGGTGAATAGTTTCTTAACATCCGTTCAGTCTTTGATTCAGAACTAGTTTTAAAAAAAAAAAAAATCCAGTGAGATGTCCTGCAGACATCTTGTGGATATGCCTCTAAATCACTATTGACCAAAGGTGGTTTTCAGTTGATCTAAAGCAACATTAAAAAAATCTGAACTCTTCCCTTCCAGTGAGGGATTTATCTGTCATCACAAAAATGTTTGGGCAGATTTTGCCCATGTAAAGGCTGCTAACAATTAGCAGTGACTTTTTTTTGTATCTTTGTTTTAAATCTATGGCTAATTCACAAAACACTGGAGAATGGTGTAGTTTAACATTCTTTACGAAGAATGGAATACATTTTATTAAAAATACAAGTTTTTCTAAACCTGAAGACATCTAAAGACTCAAAGGTTGATTCTGTAATTGTATATGCACCACCTTAATTCCTAATTAGTAGCTGACATATTTTTGTGCTATAACCCTAGAAGAAATATGAATTTCTGAGGTTGTCACAATTGTCACAAAATAGAAGCTCAGAGTATATTAGAGTTTTTTTGAAACACTTCTATTTGTAAAAAAACTTAAGAAAATTTTGAAAATCGACAGCAATATACAAAAAACTCTACTTGCACTTAGACTTGTGACAATATCCAAGCAAGTTTGTATTCTGACAGGCTCTATTAGAAAATTTCACACTCCAGAGAGTGTTATCACATGCTGTCTCAACAACAAAAGTGAGCAGGTATACATTTACCTGAAACTTCCTTACAGCAATTTCTATTTCTTTCATACAGAAGCCACTGGATTATCAAATATAATGCATGTTAGAATGCAGAGGAGAAGAATGGGAGCACACCTATCAAATTAATTTAATTTTAAAGGAAGACAACTTTATGCTATATCTCTTTCACAAGACAACTTTAAATATCATAAAAATATTTGCAGTCCTTGACAACTTATAGAATCCCTTGGGGAACATCCAATATATCTCACGACCATGACAAGCAAATTGTTGGCAATTACCAACCAAATCAGAGCTGACCTGAGGCTTCAGTTTTCTTTACATTGTTGCCTTGCTTCTATCTCTTAGAGTAAAGAAAAGCAACACTGCTGGGATAACTTCACCTAACAAAAATCTGTTACATAGGAAAAGCAACTGTGACCTTCAGAAAGCAGTTAAGATTGTTTAAAATTCCTCAAAAATTTGAAGTAATTCTATAATATTTTGATGTTAACTGTAGCATTGATGTCAACAATAATCAGTACTAAAGATTTGTCATTCAGAGTGCTTTAGAATAACCTTGATCTTCCATTTGCTTCATAAAAGTTACCATTTTATAATGTAGGATACTGTCTTCTAAATCATAGTCTCCAAATGTTTGGTACTATAGATGCTGCGGTCATTGCAGGATGAATTCCAACATCAACTTTGAAACTGAGAAAAAAGCCTTTACTGATAAACTTTAAAGTGGTAGAAGATATGAAAGACAGGTGCAACAGACATTGAAGGAATGGCTGATGAATGACAATAGAGGGTCAGCACAGAGTTTCTCTAGACAAGTATGTTATTTCTAATTAGGCCAATGGTTGTCAATCATAACTGACAACCAATTATTCCCACAGGGAATAATATTCTCCTTGATATTTCCATTTCCCTTCCAATCTCCGCTTTAGGAACTTCCTCTTCCACAGGTTGCATGTAAGACTTCTGCATTTATAGTTGCCAAAGGATCTATTTTTCATGAATTTGACAAATCCATTTCTGAACTTGTTTGTAGTTTTTCTTTTTGTAATTCCTCTGACAATCAGATTCCCGGTTTAAGTATGTGCTGAGGTTGTGTGGGAAAGTGCTTCCTTTTGTTTATTTTAAGCCTACTGCTCATTATTTCCTTCGAAGCCCATTGTGCTATTAGAAAAGTAAAATCATCATACCCTAGTCATCTTTGTCATACCTTTTAGGAAGCATAGATTACTTTTCAATTGATTCTCTCTTTCCTGAATGAGACATTATTTAAAAGCCTCTTGAATAAAAGCCATTTAAGTTATATAAGACACTCCTTGTCTTTCTAACTATCTTTTCCTGAACTTATTCCAATTTTACCGTATCCATTTGAGGTAGGATGATGAAAATTTCACTGTTGTATAATTTGGATCAGTTAAGCATTTTGTGTTTGATTTAGAAGTACCTTCTTTTAAGCCAATGAAAAGTCTATTTTATATTCATAAATAAAAATTTCTAAAATACATGATTGCTGTTTTAAGTATAAGCACAACAACAGATAAATTCATAAATGAATTCAAAATGCATCTTAGTCTTCTGTCTTGTCAACGTGGTCATCTCTGTATTCATGCAACTATATGAATTAGTCCACTATTGCAAAAGTTGCGAGTCACATTATCTTTCTGTAATGCTTAATACATGTAGGCAAAAGGATTTCAATAATTCTTTCATTTCAGGAAAAAAAATGCTTTAACATTTTAGTAACCATGGGATATGACATACTTTTCTTAGTCCTTTGAAGTGCACAATTACCTTCTAAATGAAGGAGTTGCACATTTGAATCTGCACTTTGGTGTACAGTCTGTGAATGTACCAACACATCCTCCTCACTTCTTGGGGCAATGTACTCCCTGGGGTAGTCAGAAGTCAACTTTGAAGAAGAAGTGTTACCAGCGAGATTTTACAGGGAAAGCCATTTAGGCTATAAAGAGATGTCGAAGAGAAAGAGAAAAAAAATATAGAGTAAAAATGCATTTGTCAGCTCTGGTTCATCTATGTATTTTTGTTATAATGTCTTCTATGGAATGAGATGTCATTACTAAGTTGTGTATTGCTCCATTGTAGCCATCCATTACAGTAAAGCAGAAATGGCACATTCCATTAATCACAGACACAAGGTTAAATAAAGACGTAAGCATATTGGGAAAGAAAGCTTCAAGTGTACATCGCCTTGATATATTAAGCAAATGTCTTAGAAGGGGTTACAGACCTGAGAGAATAATAGTAGTAATATTAAGCAGAGCTGTATTAGTCATGCTTAACTCTGTAATACTCATTTATATTGCTGTAAATGAATTGATTATTTGAGTTCTCTGCCATAGATAAACAACATATGTTACATAACATTTGAAATCAAAGGGAATTTACTGAAAAAAATTAGTACTTCAGATTGACTCAATCCATTTGGTTTGATAAATATTCCTTTCAAATCTATTTTTTTTCTTACACGTTACTAAGCTGTTCCTTCTACGTTACAGAGACGAATGCACACAGAATCCCTGGTCAATTCATTCTCATGTCAGTGGTCATTCCAGAACTCTGTGCTTTGATAAATAAAGACCCCAAAATGAGCCAGGATAACTTTGTGGGATGTTATACTATGGATGGCTGACTTCTATATGTTAAGAAAGGTTGTTGGGAAAATAACCATTCCCATTTTGCTCCATTCTGTTTTTACCATCTTTTTCCTCACTTTTCCATTTATCAATTCTGTTTCTTCTGTTTCTTTCTTTTGAACTGTTCTTTCTCCCATTTTACATCCTTCTTGTTCAGCATCCCATTTCCATTTTCTCTGCAGCATGGTTCAAAAAGTATCATTGCTCTCAGCAGCTATGGACATTTATGGTGCTCTGCAGGAGTGAAATATACCAGATAAATAACAAAGTCCCTGCCAAAACCAGCTTGCAGTCGCAAGGATCAGAAACATAGTTATTGATGCTTAATGACATTTCTTGCTTGCATGCCAGGTTTGAACTGGTGCCTCCATTTGGACATGGGACAAAATTTTTCCTTAGTAATATCAAGAAGTACTCCTCCTGCATGGGGCTAGTTCACCTCCTGGTTCAGTTTGGACACTTTATCATCAGATTACCTTTTGTCATAGGTATCTGTCAGTAGTCCTTGAGATACTTTAATTGACAAACATCCGACCCAAGTGCCCTAAAAGCTCGACATTGTTGGTTGGGGTTTTTTTCTATCAGCTGTAATTATAGCTAATACAGCCAGTAGCTAACTTGTGTTGAATTACCCCAGTATTTTAATTTCAGTCAAAAGAATTTCTGAAATGCTTTTTCCTCACAATATTTACATCTTACAGCCTTACAGCTGTATCTGAGATACAGCAGTTATTTTGTTTTTACGCTTTACTGCAATACACCTTCTTCCCAATGCTATGAGCTTTACTAGGGCAACAATTCTGACACTGAAGTGAGTGATCTCAAAGTGGTGTGCAGTGTCTTTTCTGATTGTGCTCTTCGTGTATCTGAAATGCTCAATGGATATCAGTGGTGCCATGCTTTTTGTCTTTTGTGTGATATCTCTAGGTTGCTATCCTCTTCTTTAACTGTCATGATTTTTTCCAGTGATTTTTATTTCTCTGACTTTCATACGCTGGACAATATACCTTTCACTCACTAGGAAGTATATCTTCTTGCTGGTTTCCATTTCTGAAGCACCCTAAGAGTTTTTCCACGCAATACTGGAAAAGCACTTATGATCCCAGATGTCATCCATTGCATAACACACCACACGTAAAGAGAAAAACCTGGACTTTTCTATAATAAAATTAAACAGTTATTTTCACCAAAAAAACCCCAAACTTGACTTTCCACTTTGATAAATAATGACCATATAGAACTGTCTATATCCACATGTATTCTCCTACTTCAGATCACACAACTTTTAATTAACTCTCATTTTGTTACACATTCTTATGCTTTTATTCTTATATTCTTGTTATATTCACTCTCTCTCTCAATTACCTGCTGTTGTGTAACCCTACAGAAGCTACAGAGTAGGAGTAAACTGTCAATCTGAGGGTTAGGAACAGATCAGGAACAAAATCTGTATGCTTACATACCTTCTCACTTCAGGTTATTTCAGGACTGTGAAGACTATATCCAATACAGTTGGATTAACACTAACCAGCCTTAATCCTCATACACTTCATAGTAACTGGAGTTAATCCATGTTCTATGCTATAACCGTTTCATAGGCTAGCAAGGAACGTTGTTGGAATGATGTAATTTATTTCCAGTCTACTAATTCTTTATAAATAGACTGTGAACACACATTGAAAACACCCATTGCTTTGGGGGAAACAGGAACCAAAAATCAGTTGTTTCTGTTTTGTTCACTTCATTACTGCTGAGCACACACTTCCCCACACAGCAAGGGAAGGTCACCTGCCTGCCACCTCTGCAGCTTGAGTCAGTACTCTTTTTTTTTTTTCTGGGAAATTTGCCTGCCAAATCAGTCATATCTGCCTTGTGTGTGAGGACACCATACCTAATCTGGGTGAGAACTGACGGTCTTTGGAAGGCAGGAGGTTATAATGATAAGCAGATAAGCTACCTGGCCTTAAACTACAAGAAACAATGAAGTTTGGTTAGGTATGAACCTAACAATGGGGTTCAAGAGCACCTCCTAGACACTTCTGAATGCTGTAGTAAGACATTTACTCTATAACATTTTTACCTGCTAAGGAGTTCTAAAGTGTAATAAGCATAATGTTATCAGGAATAAAATATTTTTTTTCTGATATTATATACTACAGCCCTCTTTTACTTTGTAATAGTGGTTTCATGTGTTCAGTATAGACAGGTAGGAAATCACTGTGGACATGACATTTATTTAGAGATGTGGAAAACACTTAAGGCATTTCTGTCTGTTTTAAAGCATTTTCTCCAACATGCCTTCTGACAAGGCTACAGAAAAACACCAATGTTTCAATATTTATAGAATACCTAAGGATAACTTTTACAGAAAGATAACACTTTTTTTTAAATGCTTTTGACTTGCCCAGTTGTATAGTCATTCCTCCTAACCCAAATTATTAGTGGTGTTATGCTATTAAAGTATATAGTGGCATGGGATGCGGTAGCACAGTATAAAAGGGGCAAATGGGATAAATTCTCTTCAGCAAAGGCAACCGAATTTAACTTTTCAAATTACAGATGCCTAGAACTGCACATTTAATTTCTTCTGTGCTACACGAAAACTGCATATTCATTGGATTTAGGGGATTAACTGTTTCACAATTTGTATGCCTATTTACTATCTACCTAAAGAATTAGAAATTTCATTGTTAATCCATTTTTTAAATCTTGGCCTGAAGTTGTATTTTCAATTTTTCAACTGTACCCAATGCCTGCAGACTGAATAAGGTGATGCTTTCGTTCTCCATTTCAATCTGCCCAGACTCTTACCCCTCAAATAGAGTTGGGAAAACAGCCTAAAGTAAAAGGATTACTTAGCTGGTTGATTCTAGTCTGCTGTAATTGAAAATAATCAAACTTCAGTAGGCATATTAAAAAACTTCTAGCAATTTTTACAATACCTTAAAAATATTCCATTCCTTCATTAATTTGGAAACATTCAATGGTAATTTTAATTGCTGTGAACTTATTTTAAATAAAATACTAAATAAAAAAATTCACAAAATTTGGAGATGTGAAGGGCTGTCTTGCAAAAGAAAACATGGAAAATATTTTTAGAATACGAGTATAGGAGAACTAACTCTGTCTAAGAATGGCAATACTCTCTAATATCTAATTCGGTCTTTGCCTCAGGAAGGGAATTCTCCTCTATTATTTTCTTTAGTGTAAAATCTAGCAGCATTTTGATTAGACTATATTTTTAATATGTTGCAATTGGCAGGGTTATTTGACATTGAAAAAATATGTCTGGGAAATTTAAGATTACAAATGTGCAAGAACTCCTGTGCATTTTTCTTTTCCTTTAAATAGTCACCACCTAGCAGGACTTGTTTTCTGTAACAGTGTGTTGTTATTTCTTATGACAGAAAATACTTTGCTAGGAAAATAGCTCATATATCTGTCATAAACGCTTAATCAAGGGTACAAGAAGTTTTTTGACACTTCAATTTCAATGGCAGTTTGTGGTGAGTTTGTGTATAACTCTTACCAAAAAAACTATAAAATTGTGAAAAAAAAAAAAAGCAAAAAATGTACAGGAATAATTTTGAGGTTTCTAATAGATTTTCTCATCTTCTTATGGTTTTATTATTTCTTACAGAAAGCCACACTGGTCTTTTCTGTAATATTTACTTTGTTGCACTGAACATGGAAAGATGGGCTTCCTAATCTGCTAAACCAATACTGCGGAAGAAGAAAATGCTATCTAGGCTTATATATTTTCTTCAGTCTATATGAAAATATAGGGGACTGGTATTGATAGTCTTCTCACATTTTACCTTTACTTGACTTATACTCTAAAAATAAGATTCTACTCTCCATACAAAATTGTTTTACATTGTATCCCTGTAAATCCACATTCCAAAATTATACTAATGTTGCATCATCCATTAAATATGCTGAAAGTTGCAGGAATGCATAAAAAAAGTCTTATCTTGAACTTTAACTTTTTTAATACCTAACAAAAGATTGATGAAACACAGGAAGTACCAGTAGTAAATCTTCTACAAGTAGGTAATTTGAGTGAAGCAAATGGAGCAATATCTTTTTACTGGGTGTAACCTGGCTTAAATAATGTTATTAGTGCTAAATAAGTTTAGCAATATAATAAGGTGATCTGACAGTTCTCAGTAAAAGGCCCTTTCCCAGTTACATTAAATTACTTAACTATAACTTCATCAGGAAGAATTTTGTGGAGTAATTCAGCCAAAATAGGTCAGTCATTTCCAAGAAAGGACTAATAGAAAGCATAAGAATATTTAAAAAAGAAATGGAGGTGTTCTAGTATCCTACCACTATGGACCAAGGAAATTTCATTAACTTTGTGATATTCTGTTTGTCAGAGCTATGAAAATCTTAAAATAATGCACATAAATTGATCAAGTTCTAAGTTTGAAATAACTTTCAGTATGTGCATGAGCAGCAACAACTTAGAACGGAGCATTTTGCAGATTTGCGTGTCTCTAACTATTGGCAAAAATGAACATCAGCTGTCTCTTAGGTATGACCTGCTTGCCTCTGCTCCACACATACAAAGCCACTTCACATCTAAACATACAGACCGAAAGCTGCTTCAACTTGAGGGTCTGTGTGTGTATGCTTAGAACATAAGGCTTTTTTATCTATTCAAAGATACTTTTCTTCCAGCCACAAATCTTTGTCTCCAAATCAGATTTCTTATTGCCTTCTCATTAACTAGAACATATATATGAAAGAGGATCCTATGTGTTTAGCCTCCCTCCCCTCCCTTCATTCCTGTCTCACTGTTATCTTAGCCACTAAACTGGAAGAACATGTGTTGACACAAAGATTTGCACTGAGGGTTTCTGAAAAGGAACAGAACTGATTTCCTTTCAAGGGATTTCTCTGGAAACTTTTTCAGCTACTGCGCAGAGATCATAGGTCTCTGGGAAGGCAGAAAAGAAATTTCACACTATTTAATTATTTCTTTCCTACAGTATTATTCATCAGTCAGTTTTTGATTCTCTCTTAAATTTCGTAGTAGCCAGATGATATCACAGAGTGCTAAGTGTCTGTATTTTATTTGACATATGAAATGGCTTGAAACTCACTTCCTGAGTTTTGGCATTTTGAAAGGAGATAAAACATTCTTTTATGACTAGGTGTGGCCTGAAGTGAACAGTTCAGGTCTGCATATAAAAACTTTTGTGTATAACTGAGACACAGAGAAAACTTAACCTGCTGGATATTTAGCCAGAATTGATTAATCTGACTGCATTTGTTGTGAACCCTACCACAAAACAGGATAAGCAATATAATCCTAGGCACAGACATTTAAATCTGCTGAGAAAATGTTTTATTGCTCTTGCTCTAGGTGATTTTACAGATCCTGGCATGATGAATCCAGATGCTATAAAATAGCACAAACAATGATAACAGAAATTGTTATCATCATTGTCATACAGATTACCGCTGCTGAAAATTTATCCCGTGCAATTGACTATAGACTAAAAACTTGGGGTCTGTTTTGTTAAGGTGCTTACATTTCCGCAGATAGTAACTCCTTTGATATTTCAAAAAACACTGAGGTTCTTAATTCCCATGGATTTTTGCTTTTTATAGTCTGGTCCCCAGTCCAAGAAAAACAGGGAATTTTTCTTTCGTGCAACCTTCTACATTTAGTTATGAAAGGCAGTTGAGACTGCTTCAGCTACTAGAGACAAAAGGCAAGGCAGAGGCATGGAAGTCCCTTTACAGAGAGTCTGGGTTTCTTTCTGATATTACAGCATCTACAAAGTTATTAAATTGCATGGCTGATTCATCAGCAGGAAAACACTGCTTGCTGAGAGAACAGCTTGGAAAGATCAGTTCTGTCCATCCCATTCCACTTTCCCACTGATTCTGTCCCAAGTGGGGTTATCTCAAAGCTCACTGCCAAGCTGCAAGGGTGTTCTTGAAAATGTTTCACATTTAATCCAAAGAGTTCCCTTTTCATCCATTATCGTGGATGATGTTTTCAGCTAGTTTTGAATGATGAAAGCCATGTTAAATTCAAAGGAATGCTTTTCTTAAATGGTTATCTTGAATCTATTCTGCTGTGTCTGGAATTGCTAAGAATGGTGGATAAAACTGGTATACAGGCTCACAGGAATCAGATGCATTTTTAAAGATATATCCATTAACATATTCTGACATTTCTGTTTCCCAGAGGTTTTCATAACAGCTTTCAGATCCCTTGAATTATTTTCCTCTGTCAACATGAAGAGGATATTTTGTGCTCCTTCAGTAAAAAAACTACAGGCACATCTGTGCAATCAATCTCTGCCTTAAGTTTATTGCATATACAAAATTCAAAGTCATTAAAGGTCAGATTCTGGTTTTCAGCCTGAAACAAATCTGGGCTCAGTATTATATCTAGTGGGCACTAACCTTGGTGATACATCAAATTTGGAAAGTGAATAAATAATCCTAAAATTATTGTGAAGGACAAAATACAGAGACTTATAAGAGCTTTTATAAGAAGGGTTAAATTGAATTCAGTTTGCCTATATAACTGAGAAAGTGATGTGTTATTGTTCATTTTCATCTCTATGCCTTGTAGAAAACTGTCACTTTTGTGTTTTGTGCAAATCTTCAAGCTGTGCTTATTGCCTATTCCCCAATACCATCTAAGCTGAACTAGTATTTTCAATTACCATGGAATCAAACTTCTAAATAGAAGAAAAGTTATTAAACCTTTTCAATGTGTTCTACTGTCCCAAAGAAAAGCAACAAAGACAATACTTTGCATCTTAAAAACATATTGTCCCAAAATATTCTGATCAGGCATGTGAAGAGTTACTGGCTTGCTTTCTGCCTATGTTCTCCAAAGGTTCGCTGTTGTTGGAACTTTAACGCTAATTTACTGTATTCCCATTATAATGGACAAGACAGAGTAAATAACAGACCACAGTGGATCTGGTACTGGGGTTTAAGACCCAACAAGATTAGCACTTTTAACCTACTTGGTTATCTCACACAGTCAGTCACTCATTCACTTCCCCTCTCTATCTTTACATTGCCCAACCCTCAAAAGTTGTATCAGTCCCTGCTCTGCCAGCTGCTCCCAGTTACCCACCCTGGGCATCACCAGCTAGGGTCCTGGAGCATCCCCTGGCATTCATCTTCATGAATCTACCTGATCTGCAGGATCTGCACCCACTTCTGAGATCTTTCCTCCAACCTGTCTTTCCAAGACTGCTTCTTCTTTTGGGAACTCTTCTTTTGGTACCAACTCCTCTTTCCAGAAGAAAAAGTCCTCAGTTTTCCCAATCTAAGCAGCCTATGTGAAGAAGCACAATGCATAATTAGGCTCCTAATTGGTTCTGCCTCACGACTCTGTATTAATTGGAGGAAATGGGATGTGCCACTTCTGTTTAGCCCAGGCACTTTCAAAATTTACAACCAGCCCATACCAGTTACATCTAGCAAGAAACAGGCTTCAGATTGAGAGTTCAAAAGCTCAATTTTGGACATTCACATACACCCAATTCTCTACTACCTGTTAGCATTCACAGCTTAAACTATATTTTCACTGACAACAGCCATTTATATACAGTCTGATAGTCTCTGAAATAAGATTGTCAAACTGTGAAGTCATCCTATATTACTGTAGAAAAGGGAGGAAATGCCCCCTGCACAGTTTAGGATGATTTCTAACCTTCCTTAAGGACTCTGCTAACATTTTCCTACAGGAGCAATCATATATGCTTCAATCATGGGAAGTGCAGTGTGAGGTATATTTTTGAAGGTGCTTTTAATTAGGTTTTGCTTTCTACTTAAACTTGAATATATTGATAAGGAAAAGCAGAAGGCAGGATTGATAGAAGCTGTGAGAAAGAATAAATTCAATGATTCAAACTACAAGTTTTGTAACTGGGTACAGTTTCTTAAACCTTCACATTAAATATACTGTAAAAGGAGTGCAGTTCAGAATTGTCCTGCACATGTGCCTATGTGTATAAAAAACAGAGTTTGCTAGAATCTCTGGCAATTAACATGTTATGATTTGACTTCCATTTAAATGGTTAGCTCTTTCCCAAAATGATCACTTTATGTATAAAAATCTTAACTCTGTTTTTAAAACTTTTTGTTCGTTTGTTCATTGGTCTAGCCAATCCCTAGCACTGACTTTTACCTCCTGACAGATAACACAAACTAAAAATATCTCTATGGTGTTCCCACAAATCTTCATATTTTTCTTCATGCTTCTCCCATTCTCATCAAACTTTTTAATCTCTTGAATATTCTACTTGCTCCTCAGCCCTTCTAATATACCTTTTTCAGTCTTTACTTTCATCCGTCTTATACACCTTTACATCCTCTCAGCTAAGCCACGCTTTTCTCATTCCTGAAATCAATTTTCTGACATGTCTGCCTGCTCCTATCTGTATCCATCCTTCATTTCTGTTCACTACCACCACCCTTTACTATTGTTGTGTGTTGCTATTACTAAAGGAATTCACATTTGAGAACAGCTTGTAATGACATAAATCGACGTAATTTTTTATTTGCTGATGAGTTAGTATCATTACTGCCTTTTCCATTACAATAATGAGAGAAAAGACCCACAACACACAGGTCAGTAGGTAATTAGAAGAAGAAATTAGACAGAAAAAGGAGGTGAAAAAATCCTAAAAAATTACCTAATCATATTCTTGTCTCATATGCTTTTTCTCTTCAGGAGATTGAATGTATCAGTAAAAGATTTAACAGAAAATTCAAGGGAATTGAGAAAAGCAATATTTCAGCTGTATCTCCTCCCGCAGTGCTTGGGAAAAAAGAGCCAAAGTTCATTTACCTAAATGAAGGCACAGTGTTGATCTTTGCCGCTTGGTGTGTAGTAGATTGCTTCTTGTGTTGTGTTTTTAAGTGCTCGGGACAGGATTTGGATGATGTATGAATCAGTCTCCAAAGTATCTGAACTGCCTGTGGTATATAGTTAGCCAGGGCTGTCCTGTGGTCCATCTCTGCTTATGTCAGAGGAGATTCCAGGCAATTTTGCCAATTTGGAGTCTACTCAATACCTTGGGAATCATGAATGCTCCAGTTACAGCTCCCACAGAGCATGGCATAGAGGGTTTTTTTAACAGCTCGCATTGTGTGGCCAATCCCCAGTGGCTTCCTTTAAGTGGCTGACAGACCCCTTAGTGCTGTTAATGGGGATTTAATATGAACCATTCCTGGACCACAAATTGTAATGATTGGAGAGAGAAGGGGAGATCACATGGAAAGGAGGTGGATGTCACAGCACAGTTACTAATTCAGGAAGAATGCAAAACACCCAGATTCTAAACAAATAACTTGAAAGCAGGTTTCATTGTTATTCAGTTTGTAATTAGGGCAAAGGACAGGGTATTCTGAGAGCCCTTCACCCATGGCAAAGAGCTCAGGGGAGTGTCAAGACCTACCGAAGATCTAATTCCAGTGTCTCACTTAACTTTACAATCTATTGCAGTAAGAAGGAAAGATTCAGCACTGCCTCTGGGGCTTTACTAAATCTGAAGTCTGTGTCACTTTTAGAGCAAGAACTTTTTTTTTCTCCAACCTGTAATGACAATGCAGTGGCAGCCACCATCAGTTACTGAAGCAGTGTTCAGGCCTCTTTGTTACTTCCACTGATTTTGGTTGCAGAAAGAGAGGCAACAGCTGGGGCGAAGTAAATCTGAAAACTGCAGCATTGGCAAAGAAGCAACTGCCGTACAAAACATCTTTGCGCATTGCCTTGCAGAGTGCTGACACAGGCCAGGTTGACAAGTTCTTCACCAGCTTTGCATCTCAAGAGGGAAAAAGGAATAACCCACCAAGCAACTGCAGAAGGGCAAATTTTCTTTGCCCCTTTGGCAGCAATGAAGACAATAAAGACTGTGAGTTTGACGTAGTACTTCCAAACAGTGTCAAAACGTCTCCATTATCAGATCTGGATAATCCAAGACACCCAACTACCACAGCTGTCTATACTCTAGCATACTGAAGAGTTAAGTGCTTATTATAGTATGACTCAGACTGTTACCAGCCTCACTAATAGTGTCTTTTCTACACTGAAAAACAAAGCAGGCATATCTATTTGTTTCTTTTTTTTCCCATGTTAAAAATAGCAGTATTTTGAAAAAGGAAGGAAAAGGGTAATAGAGAGTTCAACATGAGGACAATGATGCAGTGTGGTATTTCAGGACTGAGGGTTAACCACCACCCAGGCGGTCAGCACTGCCTCCAGCAGGTGTGACTCACAGCAACATTCCCTCAGGAACCATACGTGCCATGCCAGTTGAGTTTGGCAGTTCATTCCTCTGGGATTTTCAGGTGATGGGAAGAGTGTGTAAATTCCTATTGAGTTATTTAGTGGTGTAAATCTGTCTCCCATTCTCCCATGTTAGGAATGATGCTATTTCCTAAAACGTGTCTGCAAGATAGCTTTCGTTTCTCCACTTCATTCTTATTTTAGTCAGGTCTGAATTTTGCTTGGGTAGTTGGTTTGAGCATGGATATATGTTCATTTTCTAAAGGAGGTTGGTCCCATTTCTTTAAACAAACTATTATTCTGAATAATACCTACCAGTAGTTATATGTTAACCTTTGCTATCAAATCTTGTACTAATGGTGAATTTCTGAAGCCTCAAAATTAAATGGGAATGAGAAATTTATCTGATTAAATTAAAACAGCTTGAATAAAGAATGTTATTTAAGCAAAAGACAGCAAAGATCTTTTTTGGCAGGGAAAAAAAGCATCTCTGAAAAGGTTTGTTTAACTGATGTCACAAGGTTATTAATAGATGATTAGTAAATGGGTTTAGGACAGTTTTATACTAACATTGCCTAGAAAAAAGATGAAAAAAATGCATAGTAGGATGAACCTTAATATTCCATTTAGCTTCATTGCTGAATGCATAAAAAGACAAGACAGATGAAAGGTTGATGAAATGAATTTTTTCCCATCAAAATACAAGCCGTTTTGCCATTTTCATCTCAATTTGTTATGTTTCATGTTCACAGAGAGAAAACGAAGAGCCAAGAGGTTACACTTGGTATTGCAGCCATATTTAATTGCTTTTTAAGACCTCTAGAATGCCCTTACCAGTTATCCTACTCCTTCAAAATTGCCTCATTATCATTCTTTTGCTACTTTACTACAGCACAAATTTCCTTTCTGCCTCTCTGGCATTGTCCTTTCACAGGCTTTTGCATTATTGCCCTCTTCTTTGTTGATCTCCCATGCCTGAAACTCATGGCACTTTATAGGTTCAGTTACTGCAGGGCTGGATCAGGTCCCTGCAGAACTGTGTACCAACTACCTCTTTTATATTATCTAGTTCACCAATCTCCCTCAAATCACTCCTTAAAGTATTCCTCCCCCCCTGCCCCCTTTAAAAGCTCTTCAAATTTAACCATGGTATAAATTCCAAAATTTCCTCACCACCTTGGTTATGTGCTATCAGTCAGTTTTTAATGTGCTTGAGCTGTTTTGCTTGTGTCTGACCTTCATTGTAAGGTTCTTAGGGTATGCTCTGTGTCCTCTTACTTGTTTGTACAATGCTAAGAACACATTCACCACTCAGCCAATAATACAGTACAGAATAAAATACTATCTATTTTATCACCACAGCTCTAAGCTTGAACTTCAGGGTAGGGGAGGATGTAAAAAGACAATTTGCTGTTTGGGAAATTGCTGAATTTACAGCCTGAGGGTGGAAGAAATCCTGTTTTCCCAGGACAAGTGCTCCTTTTTCCTCCTTGTATCTCAATTATACACAGGATTTTTCTATATAATGTATTTGGACTTACCCTCCAGTCTCCTGTAGATGTTGAGGCAACTACCATTCATATTCTTTCAAACTTATTTCTACTCACATTAAAACATAATTTGGCCCATTAGCTTCAGAGCTGTACTGAAGCATTACAATTAACCCTGAAACTGGATGAATTAACTTTATGTTTTATTATAACCTTACACTCAAACTCCATTTACTCAGCTTCATTATTTTCCCATCTCTGTTTCTTGAGAAGCCAGAAAACCTCCCATCAAGATTATTAAGGACAATTTTATGTTAACGAAAAGATTTGTCCTCCACACAACTTCAAACCGAAATGACCCATCATGTTGCTGGGCTGTTCACTCCTCCATTCTAACCTTGCACCAGAGGTGCCAGCGTTAATACGGTAACAATACCCCCTTGGAACAGATTTTCTTCAAAGAAGTTTTGACTTTAAGAGCAGATGCTTCGCCACAGAGATTTCCTGTATGAAGTTTTAGGAACCAGATTATTTCTTTGTTTACACAGGCATAACCCAGACATATTACTCTGCAATCATTTACTCCAAAGTTAAATGATGCTCTACAGAACTGAAATTCACCCTCATAGAATGAAAGCCTGCCAGGTTCCTGGAAGAGAGCATGATAGACCAGCACCTGGTGTAAATCAGGGAGGAGAAGAGCAGATGACTGTTCAGTGCAAGAGTACCAGCTCCAGACTGAAGATAGAAAGGCACCCCAGCTCTGGAGTCCTCAGTACAGGAAAGACATGGACCTGTTGGAGTGGGTCCAGAGGAGGGCCATAAAAATGATCAGAGGGATGGAACACCTCTCTTATGAGGAAAGGCTGAAAGAGCTGGGGTTGTTCAGCCTGGAGAAGAGAAGGCTGTGGGGAGACCTTATTGCAGCCTTTCAATACTTAAAGGGGGCTTATAAGAAAGATGGGGACAGACTTTTTAGTAGGGCCTGTTGCGACAGAACAAGGGGTGATGGTTTTAAACTAAAAGAGGGTAGATTCAGACTAGATATAAGGAAGAAATTTTTTACGATGAGGGTGATGAAACACTGGAACAGGTTGCCCAGAGAGGTGGTAGATGCTCCATCCCTGGAAACTTTCAAGGTCAGGCTGGATGGGGTTCTGAGCAACCTGATCTAGTTGAAGATGTCCCTGCTCATGGCCGGGTGTTTGGACTAGATGACCTTTAAAGGTCCCTTCCAACCCAAACTATTCTATGATTCTATGATTCTACATCTTTCATACTTGTACTTCATCCATTTAAGACTTAGTTTCCCTAAGATCAGGCATAGGCTACATAACGAAATCCAACTCAACCAAAAGGAGTTTCATATTATACCATCTTACTTTTGGCTTCTGAATTACAGTCTGCTCACTAAACATGAATACACTCAGACTGATCCAGCACCTGTTAGTCTCGGCTGGTAGAATCATTCCAGTCATGTAATTCTCCTTAATTCTTCCTCTTTAATTTTCAATATTTCTTGCAGATGCTTGATTCTCCCTTTTTTACTTCCTTATTAATTTTTCCTAAGAATCCTAATTTATTAGCAGAAATAATAAAATCCATCATGTAGTGCTGTAGAAAGCCTTTGAGTTAATTTTGTTAGGCAAACATCCTCTCTTGTGTATTTCCCATAGCTATCTGACTTGTTGAACCTTCTTCCTGTATCCTTCTGAGATCCTAAGCTCCTTATTTCTGATTGCAGGTTCTCTGACATACGAGAGTGGCTGAGAGTGAAAAAAATGTGGCTAAGAGTTAAAAAGAGTGCTGCAAAGCCAAAGGGTCCAGATAAAGAGGGGCTTAGGGGCATGGAACCAGACATGGGTGTGATTTAGGTTTCCACAATCCAAAAATCACAGTCCCAAACCCACCTGAGAATAGGACTAGAGATTTACCAAGGGTTTGCCATCGGAATCAAATTACAGAGGCTTCCCCTACCTTGAACATCCCATAGTTTGCTTGTTAAGGCAGTTTCCTGAAAGCAGATCAGTAATACCTCTTTCTTTGGACTTGAAAGCTTGCATTTTGAATTCTGCTCCAAAGACATGGGAACTAAAATGCTCCAGATACTTAAATGTTTATATCCTGTACTTCATGTATTGCCAAATCCTTGTGTGAATATAATTATTAAAAAAGAAACCCTCAGCTGTCCTATGCACATATGAAAATTTCTTGACTGAAAGAAAAATAAAACTTTTACAAAATTTTTTTCTGTTTAACCTTAGACAGCATCAACCTGTACATGAAAATCAGCATCTTCACTGTGAGCTCAATGACACTCCAATCCTTACAACTATATTTTTCAACTAAGCTTTCAAATCCAGAATAGAGAAATTCATGTATCACTATGGGACACATACCTGTAATGTGAGGGCAAATTTTGCATATATGTGATTACGTTTCAAAGGGATAACCTAATGAGAAATTGAACATTTAGGATTTCATATTTGAAATACCTAGGATTACACAATGGTGGAGCACAATGCATGGTAACAATTTCCTTCTTTAAAGAAATGATTGGTTGCACAAATATTTAATATGGTTTATTAAATTTTGTAAAGGTATCCCCTGTCCTCTGGAACAAAATTGAGCTGACAGTTTCAAAATCTAAACATCCGCATATGTGTCCCTTGACCAGAGAATATTTCTACACTTAGAAGGCTTGCTTTACTTCATCCTGATCCAGAAACAATATCCTGCTTTTGCTATTGTTGCATAGCCATTCTTTAGGAAATATTAATAATACAGAAAACATGTACAAATTAATTCATCATGAATTAATGTGTACCCTTGTCCAAAAGATGCACCTATGTGGCCACTGGGTTCTGCATGTTATCTCAGACTGTTACAAACTACTTTAATTATTGCAGATACTGCCCCACTATCCATTAGGAAAAAATTCTTCTCATCTGTCATGAGGAACCTGTTCCCCTGCATGAAAAATTCTGGAATTTGGAACTCTTAAAAATGAAAATTTACATAATAATAAATTGTTACTGAATTGGAAAACCTTAATGGTGACACCATTCCTTTTGTTGTTTGCAAACAGGTGAGAGGTGAATGCAAGGTAGCAGTTTGAAACTTAAAGAACAGAGAAACTAAGTCGGAAGTTGTAGCTTCTATTCTTTACACTGCTAACGAGACTTACTATATGACATTGAGAGAGTCACTTAGCTTCTCCATTTCCAAATCTGCAAATTAGATTAGTATTTGCCTACCTCATTCATTTGTCAGATGGCAAAGTCAATGATGCATGTGAACTGCTTAGTAATTTTTAGAGGAAAAGCTTTGTACACAAGTGTACAGCATAATCTGATATGGAGCCATAGACTTGCAGATAACCTTTTTATAAGAGATTTGATTTTGCTAGTTAATTTGATTACAGTAATTTGTATAAAATACCAAGACTACACTTGCTTTGCTGTTTATGAATTTCTATCTGCAATGGATGATGTTCAGGTGTTTGTTCATATATGTGTATCAGTGACTTCAGATGATAGTGCCATATAAGATTTTGTTTGTTCTTCATGGACATTAGTTGGCTTTGTTCCTTCCTTTCAATCTTTTCTCAGATGCTAAGGTCAAGAAATAACGCTTTTTCTGCCCTCTGTGTGCCCCATCAAAATATTTCTTGCCCCGTCCTGCTTGTACAACCCAGAACTAGTAAAAAGTTTTTTATAAGAAACCTAGAGGCCATACATTTCTAATGTTCCGTTGACAGACAGCTGATTCCCTTATGTATAGGGATATATATACCTTAACACAGGTAGCAGAGATAGGTACGTAACAGTTCAAATAAAACAATAATGAAACCTCTAGGTCAGAGGAAACAAGAAGGTGAGGTAGGGTTATTTCTGCTCCTCTGAATACATAATTTAGAGGTCTGATAGATCCACAAGTGCTATTAATGATCAGATAGCAGCTAACATATATTTCCCTTTTCATTTCCACCTTTCCCTGTGTCTTTTTTGAATGCTGACCAATAATTTTTTCCTGAAGATACTGTTATCCCACTTTATTCTGTTTAAGTTTCCTCTTCAATTCCACCTAGAAGTGGGAGATTAGGAAAGATAAGAAGAAATGTTTGTCACATTTATAGAGCAATACCAATGCTTGGAAGCTTTGGCTTCCTATCACCTTGAAATGAGGCTTGCTTGGTCTTGAAATTACATTTCTTATGGTATGACATGACGTCAGACTAGGGTTTAATTACAAGGTATGCATTTGTTACTCATTAAAGTTAGGCTGAATATTTCCAAAGAAGAGTGAGGAATATTGAAGACCTATTTTCAAGTCTCTAACCCCTTTGATTGCTTTCTGTATACAAAAATGACAAAAAAAGATATATGTTTCCATATATTTCCTTGAAACCCAAGTCCTCTTGAAGACCATTTATCTATATGATGAACATAGCTAATTAACCACATCTGAAAGAGTTATTATTTTACTAGGCATCATTGTACGTTATTCACCGTTTTTATCATCTGTTAAGGAGAAGTGCTGTCAGCATGGTTCATCTCATACCCATTCTATTCATAAGTGATAGAGGCTTGAACTCTGTAAATCATTAGTTCAGCTCATAAAAATGAGAGGCTGATAATAGGCAGGCACACAGCAAACATCACTGCATAAACTTATTGTCATATTCCTTGTCAAAGTTGTTCAGTGAAACACATTCATGGCAACTCAGTACATCTGCTTTATTTAAGCCTAAATATGTGCAGCCTTTCAGCTCCTGAAGTTCAGTCACAGGATTGTGTTCTTTCCCTTTTTCTATGTATTCTCTGTCACTACATCATCACTAACATCAGAAGACTCATGGATTTTTGTATAGTATATTTCCAATACTAAGTGAGTGCTAGTTGTCCTGTAAACCATAGGGTGTACTAAGCATTCACTGACCTTATCACAGATTATTTTTACTGCTGCAGTGGAAGAAACACCACCACTTTCCCCTGCTGTTTAGACTTCCTTCTAGCTAAATCTGTAATCTTTTCAGCATTGCCTGTGTTTGGAACCAGGTGGACTAAAGACAGATTTAAATCATGTCTCAGTGTTAAAGAAAAAGATATTTGTTCTCCAAATGAAATTCTTTTTCCACTGTTCCCTTTCCACTGGGAGACTATCCTCATAACATACTAAAATTGAAATAAAAAGGAAAAAATTGTGAGTTGATTACCTCTGATTTTTTGTCATGTCATAGACCATTCTGTTAATTCTGAGAAAAAAAAAGAAAAAAAAGAAAAAAAAAAAAGAAAAAAAAGGAAAAAAAAAGGCTAGCTTTAATCATACTGACAGTCAACAGCTACATTTTCTAATGCTTTAATCTCTACTGGTTCATTCCTTCATTAAGTATAGCATTAAGGAACATTACCTGTACTGTTATAGTGACATAATTCATATAGGAGAAATATAAGGGAATATACGAGAAAGGGAAAGATCTCAGTAAAAACTTTCATAAGGTTTCAGAAAGGGGGAGGTTGCTGAAGACTTCATCATATTACAAGTTAAAAATCTGTACATGCATGACAAACCACGGATCAAGCCAGGCACTATAATTAGACATTTTGAAACTTTCTAATTGCAAGTTCTAGGGAAGTGACAAAAGTCAAAGATTAAACTCCAGCATATTAATTAGCCCATTTTCCCAAAAACATATTCTGAAAGACAGTCACCCAATTACCATATTTTAAGGTAATAATAAAAAAAATTAATACAGACTTGTAAACAGTGTTCTTATTTGCATTTTTCATTATGAATTTCATTCTGCAAAGTAAATGATATATTTATATATTAGTATACCATACTTGAATTCACCATATTAATTTGGTTTTTTGTTAATAATTTGCTACTTCAATATATAAATAAATCAAGAGGAAATAAACATATCTAGTTATTTAATCAGATTGAGTACTGAACTTCCAGAAAAGTCTATAGGAAGTTTGGACTTATATGAACGGTATAATGAGAAGCTAAAAAAATGGTTAAGAAAATTATTGCTCCTTAATTCATTATATTTCATTTGGGTGTCTGTAAAAATGTGAAGGTTTAAAACAAAATAAGACTTTTGTTTCAGATCTAAGTGGCTTTAGCTAATAGAAGGTCTCCATTCTGTTACCCTGTTTTTAGTGGCAAGGTAAGGTAAGACAAGGGAGATCTTAAAAAAAAATTTCTTGCTAAGAAAAAAAACAACCTGATTTCTACCAATGAAATATCCCATTTGACACATGGCACATTTCTCTTGGAAACTGAGAGAAAAAGCAAGAAAATTAATTATCTAGATTCAAAAAAATGTTGAAAGAGAAGAAAGAGCTGAAGTTATTTCTCCTTTATGCAATAACCCATTTCTTAGTATACGCATCTTCAGTAGGAGTAATTTGTTTCAGAAGATGTGAATGCATATTTTTCATTTCCCCAAAAAAATTGTAGTTTGGTAATTCAAAGGTGGGATTTCCTCCAAGTCCCCCCGCCTCCTCCTTTTCCATCCTGTTGACATCATTGTTCTATTTTATGTAAAATATTTACATAGTCACTAAAATAGAAAAGTAGTTTCTTAGTCCTACTGGTTCAAGTGTTCATCTGGAAGATTAAACACATGGATTACCATCTGCCACTCAACCAGACAGACTCAGAAAAGGTTGATGGTTGAGGTACTGTCTGGGTAGGTGGAAGGCTTACGTATTTATGTACTTACTGTCTGGGAAGGAAAATAAATGTGTTTCTCTGCCAAGCAACTTAACCGAGGTATGGGATAAAAGAGGAATGTCTTTCTCTTACTGAATTTAAGATTTCCCCTTTCGACTCCAATCAGAAAGGTGGATAATTTCACCAGTACTCTTTTGTAGACTCAAAAATCTAAGACATTGCAGATTTTAAAAAACTTTTTTTGAATGCTTATGTAGACTCTGTTGCTGATCTATGTCATGTGACCACTGAAAGATGATCTGTTGTGTGAATATATTAATTTAATTTACAACAGATCACCAAGAAAGAAATCAGCAGGATGGCTAAGGAAAATGCACCTCTTTACAGACACTTGAGAGTTGTAAAAAAACAATGTCAGCTCAGAGAAAAAGTGCAAAAACATAAGAATTGACTTGTTATGTGATGCTTTCGGTTACAGATTTTTTATGATTCACCAAAAACTGCTGCATAAAAATGCAATTGGCCATGTTGGGTAAGGGTGAGTGATATACAAGATACAGTAGCCCAAGGCCTGACTGTTCGTCTATTTACTGAAACATTTTGCAGCATGATAGACAAAGCTGAACTAACTGTGATTTAGCAAGCTCAGAGTAACCACAACAGCAAAACTTGGTGATATGAGTTAAGCATATGTTATAAAAGCCTGCCAGAGACACTGGTTGTCTGTATGGGCAAAACATTATGCCACTGCTGTCTGCACTAGCGAGGGGAAAACTAGCACAAATATGTTTACTGGAATGAGAAATTCCACCATGGGATGATGGAACACATAAGGCTTAATATCTACAAGTTGGGATAAGGGGAATGAGAGGTGCTTTTAGGAAATTGAAAGGAAGATGGAACTAGGCCATAACCATAGCACTTTGCAGCACAAACAGGTTTCTATCCTTGAGGGGGTATGATCACAGTAGAGCTGATATAGCCACCTCTAAAACTATCTGACATGGATCCTGCCAAAAAAGCGGTATCTGAGAGAAGAGAATATGGAAAGAAAATCGTGCTGGACCCTGGTTGTACCTGCCTGCCACCACAGTTCATCATGCTTTCTGGGCAGCTGTGAGAGAAGGTATCCTTGATATCCTTCTGATTTATGCCAGCAGACAAAAAAGCTGCCTGCAAATGCACGACCAGAGGAATGCAGAATTACCTTTTTTCCAGCCCTGGCCCTGCCGGCCATCTAGCAGGACTCGCCAGATACATGGGCAAGGGTTCAGTGCAGAAGGCTCCCTGCCACATGGCCTAAAGAAGAAAAGAAAATATAGCTAGCAAATCTGTACCAAGGAAATATTGGCCCTTGAAACCAAGAGAAATTTCTTTAGGAGACAGTTGGTTAAAAGTTTCTGTAGACAGTGTAAAGAAATTATGCTCTGTACAGTTATCAGTTGTCAGGGACTAGTTGCAGAGCTTTATTATTAGGCTTAGGTATTAGGTATTTTCTTTCCACAGGTAGTCTCGATAAACACAACAATGTTTGAAAGTGTCTTTCTGCTTGAGAGGCAATTCTTTTAGAAACAGGTAGATGGAGGGGTGACACAGGTGTCTTATACCTTCAGAAGCTTACATTTAGTGCTAACATTATACTGAGAGCGCAGATACTAAAAGTATTCCAGCTCTTGACTCCCAGTTGTTGAAACAGAAATAGGAGACAGATATCAGTATTTGAACTTAAAGCATATCCAAACAAATTCAATTCTATTATTTGAGTAATTTTCCTTCAGAATTTTTTAACTATTAATATCACATCACTAAACACAAGTAAATTTCACAAATGACTAATAACACGAAGGAGCAGAATAGCATTAAGTGAAATGGTGTTTAATGACAAATCTATTATCATTCTGGGACCTATCTCACCAATTGTTATTAATATTTCACCACCTCTATTTAGCAATGAAAGAGCAGAAAATGGATTAGAGCTCCTGTCCAAAATAAAGTTAAGCTGATTATTAAAAAAGCAGTCAGAAAACAAAAAATAAGAAAACCCAATATTCATTCCCACAGAAGAACTACCAAAGGCATATATCAAATTCTCAAACACAGGTGGAAAATACACTGCCTGTTTTCAGTTTTAGTAATATGAAAATCCCACAGAAATAGATTGATTATTTCAGTATGCAACAATATCTTCAGGCTTCCTTCTTATCTACTCTTCTGCAGCAGCTACCACAGCATCCTATGAGAAGAGAAACGTTGTGATTTTCTTTTTCTAAATTCCTCAATTTTAATGTTTGCTCTTATTATTATGTCTATTAGACCTTTCTGTCAATGCTCAAAGTTGGCTTTCACACTCTCGTTCACAAAGCTCTGAGTGAAAGCTCTGTGCTGTTCAAAACCTTTTTAGATCTACTGCCATCGGCTTCAACACCAAGCTTCAGTATTCCAAGGAGATGTCCTGGTAGACAACTATATCTCTAATACCACACCACAGTTTGTTATGGTTGTTGACATTTTTTGCTCCAGAGAGGATTCAGATTGGATTAATGGAGTCACTGAAAGTGAAGGCTGGACGACACTGCCAGGGGTTATGGAAGAAGGACCACATTGTCCATATTAAGCCAGCAGCAGTTTTTTACCCAAGAACCTCTGCCAAGTTAAAATGCAGGTAACAGTCAGGAAAAAGCCACATCTGAAATTTTAAACACTGTTGCTATTGTTATCTGCAAACTGCTGTAAGACTATGATGGTCTCCCTTCAATTTTAGCTCTAAGACAATGGATCAGTTGTGAGCACTGAGAAAACAACAAAAAATAGTATAAATCATGGTACTTATCTGCAGAAGAATGGCAGTAGAGTCAATGAAGAAAGGTAACTCATGTTTGTTCCCCATGAAAACTTTTACTGCAGCAGTGATATTAAGGAGGGTTTATGCTGTGAAAACTAGTTTCTGCATCACACACTCTTAGGGACACCCACTGTGACAATGTGGCTTTTGAGCATCTGTTGTGAATGGCTTATCTCCCGCTGGGTGCTTGCAGCTGAAGGCAGTCTGAGTATCCCAGGAGTTCAGGGGATGCAGTCTCCCAGGCTGCATGGGTTTAGCGACTGTTACCTACTCATTGCTAGAAAATACTCCAAGATCCTAATCAGGCATTAGCAGCAAAACAAGCTGTTGACACAGAACTAGAAGTTCTCTTCTTGGATTATCCTTTTCTTTCTGATCTGTATTTCAAAATGTCTATTGCCCAAACTTAAGACGGCAATGAATGACGCATGCTACTTACCACATAAGACTGCCAAAACCTGGCTCCATGTACAAGCAGTCATGAGAAGCAGTCACTTCTGAAGAACAATGCAAAGAGCTTTAGTAAGGAGATTATTTCTCTCTCTGCCAATTGTTTAGGAGTCTGGTGGCCCTGTACAGTAGGCACCCACCCTTGCTACTCCTAGCAAGGTCTGACCTTATGCTGTGGCAGGTTTTTCAGGCTCCCTTTATCAAATTCCAAAAGGAGGGAAGGAGATTATGAAAATTAAGATTCCAAACTGTCCTAGGCCTAGATCAAAATGACAGAGAGGACAGGCTGCCAAGTTTCAAAGAAGCTGGGCCATTCCTTGGAGACCACATTGTCTGAACTCACCGCTTCATGGAGCATACATTGAAAAGGTACCTCTTGGAGACCCCAGTGTAGATAGCTATATCACAAGAACATAACCCTTACCATTTTCCTGAATTTCAAATGTAAAAGCACTGTTTCTTCCTTAGGAGATCACATTTCCAAGAAACACATACCAATTTGTCATGTGTCTCATCTGCACCATCAAAAATGTATTTCAGACAAACATAGACTATATTACCATAAATGTCATGGTACAAAGCTGTTACCAACAGTTGTATCATTAAACTGCATCATATTGTTGAAAATAAAAAAAAACTATAAATAAAAACAAAGGAAAGGTATACACATTTACTTTCATCAAAAAGGCAACAGGTAATTTTGATAGTGGTCTCAGGGAAAACAAAAGAGCTGTAGGGAAAGGAAGCAATCACATTCAGCTGCATACTTGATAGTCTGAAGACCCAGAGTACACGTCAGAACAATTTCAAATCTTGTGTTGCATCACTAGTGAAAAAGACTAACTAGTTTCCCGTATGACTGATTTTCTTGAGTCACAAACAAATACACCATTTCCATTATATACAGTGTGTTAGGTAATGAGGCACCTATTGGTGAATATTGGTGCTAAAAGTGCATTCAAATAGTTCCGTGGCAAAATTTCTCTGTCTAGTGCCTATAAATGTGTAGTGACATTGGCCGTATTTCCTCTGGAACTGCAGTAAAAATGGCTGAGAATATAAAACTTTTGGTGTGTGTCATAATAACATTATTTACCCTTTTGCCTTACTTTGATGCTAACTGGATGTCTTATATTCAGAAAAGTTGAACACCCAATAGTCTTCCCAGGTGACTCAACTCTGAATCTATGTAGACACATTATCAATGTTGTCCGTAGGAAGCAGAATGTCTTCTAGCAATGGTACATGATATGTAAACAATTGGCACTTAAGGACATAGTTTAGTGGTGGACTTGGCAGTGAGGTTTACGGTTGAACTCGATCTTAAAGGTCTTTTCCAACCTAAATGATTATATGAGTCTATGATTCTATGATTCTACGATTCTATGAATTGTGGTTATCTACAAATAAAATATGATTAAACAAAGAGGACAACAATAGAAGTAAAGAAAAACAAGATCTGATTCTCTGTCCTTGTCTGTTTCCTTTCTTTTTTTCTCCCTCTTCCTTATCACTTTCTTTCTAACTTTCCTTGTCTTTTTCCTATTTTTCTTTGGTGTCCTTTTCTTTCACCTTGCAGTTTTTCATTTCTTAGATGAAGTGATTTCTTTGCTGGGTAATGGAAGTGGTGTGTCTTTTGTCAGAATCATTATATATAATTAATATAATTAAATGTAGTGACATGTCATATATATTGTTGAACTAAATAACAATTAATAGCTGGAGGAAAGCTTTGAAAACCATCTCATATTAAAAGTTTCTAGGATTATTTCTTTTAAGGGATTTTCATGAACCATCAGTTACTTTTAGCGCAAGGTTATAGAGTTAATAGTACAATTAAGCCATTTGAAGCCATGGAGTAGAATGTGAAATGTCTCTCTCAAATTTTATTATATAGAACATACATAACAGGCTGTATTGGCAGTCCTGCTGAATTTACTTTGTTCTTTCATTCAGCATTGGTAGCAAAAATATCTTTCTGCTTCCTTCATCCCGTGTATGTACCTTTGCCCCAAAATGACTTGCAGTTTCTTTTTAAAGCATGGCTTCTCAGTTCTTTGAAAACCTTTTTTTTGAAAGTTCATTCCACTAGTGCAGACATGAATGAAAATTGAGCATTTTATAATTTGGTTTTTTAGCTGACATTGAGCTCCAATAAGTAGACATTCTCAGCAAAATTAAAGAATACAAAGTGTCAAATTCAGAGATGCAAATATTGTGCTGTAGCATGGATTTCTTGGTACTCTGAGTTGCTTGTATTGTACTGCAATGTAATGCTATTGTACTGTATGAACTCCCTTAACCCGGCCTTCCCTCAGTATGTGTCTGACTCTGTGGTGTTATAATCTACATACTAAAACATCATAAGGAGGTAAAAGTTAAATTAAATAGGGTATGTATACATTTTATACCTAAGAAGAAGTTGATCAAAGAGGAGGATTTAAAAGCCATCAACTCAGAGATCAAGAGAACATTGGCAATAGAGGAAACAGGACCAATACAGACTGTTTTGACTTGGAAGACTGATAGGCAATGCCAAATGTAGAAAGGGGAGGAAATGAGACTTCAAAACTCTAGGGAAACACCTGAAGAACTGGTAGGAACGATGCCAAAACATTGCGAGTCAGCTGTCACAACAGCACTTTACAGAGTTGAAATGTAAAGAAAATAAGAAGTACCCCTACAGAGGATAAAACATGGATGCCAGAAACTTCCCATCTCTGCTGCTGTGGAATAAAAAGTGGGTACATACCCACTTCTATGCACACCAAGCTTGCATTTTATCTAGGATAAAATACAAGCTTGGCGTGCATAGAAGTGCTCTAAGTAACTCTTGACTTATGCCCAAAGATCTGCCAAAACACCCTACAGTGGCAACTACTGCTGTTTGTAGCCACATCCTTCTTGCAACACCTACATGCAGGTCGGAAAGAGACTGGTGGTAAGCTGTCCAGGACAGAAGGCAATTAACCTGATTTTCATATCAGTTTCGATGGCCAGAATGACGCAAAGCCAATGGATTAAAAATTGCCCCCTTGATAATTCTGTTTGCATCATTTTAGAATTGACTAAAGCACGGGAAAATATTTCCCCTTCTACTCAGCAACACAGCTGTATAAATTGTGGGTGTGGTAAAGGTGAGCTTCTCAAGTTATTATTCATGACTGACTTTATCAGGGAATTCTCTCAGACTGTTAACAACTTGTCCTTCCTTAGAAATAAGAAGGACAAGTACCTTGGTTGAGCATTGTCTGTGTTTCTTTTAATTGCTTGCTATGGGCATTATTTCTTGAACTTCCTTTAATATCTGTTGGCTGGGATTTCAAGGAGAACAATGATGTCCAGCATACCCTTAAGGTATAAATGAAACCTATTAGAAGCAAAGAAATGGGTCACTGTAAGTTTCTTCACTATAAGCCAAATTCCCTGCTGGTGTAAATGGGCATCTGTTCCATTTGCAGGTTGGATTAGAGGACCTTTATGGAAGGGAATCTTTAGTTTTCATAATTTTGTACTCCTTGAAAAATATTGTTGATTCACAAAAACACCCCACCTCTTCTTCAAATGAAAATGTGTCTAGTTACATTTGCAACTTGATTTCATGGCTTTAGGTGCAAGATGAATGAGTAAATTACTATGCCTGGCTTAAACAATAATGTCTACATACATCTACATTTTAGGGAGCTAACTAATGTTGCTGACCAAAAGTAAGCCTACTGGCACATCAGGGATCTAAGCAGTCCGACACAGACTTTGTGGATCAGTCTGAAGAGCTGAGCTGCCTAAGCTGCGCTGGCATTATAGTTTAGCTGATTAAGTGATGATTTGGCTCTAGGCTCTGACTCCTAATGTCACAGTGGCAAGACAATTTCCTGCCTGCTCCACACCACCATAGCTCCATTAAAATCAATGTATGATGTTAATACACTGTAACTCAGTACTGACCTAGGCCAACATTTTTATAAGAACTGGTTTGAGTGAAGGACATCCTAATTAATTATACATGGATATGAGCTGTTTTTACATTGTTAATGGATGCAACCCCGTTTCCTTTCCATATTTCAAAATATATTACTTCTTTTTCTTCCTTAAAGGAGTCTATTTTTCACAAACAGCTGATACAACTTCTGTTCATCATTAAGAAGTAATCCATCAGCACCTATGGCAAGCTAAACAGTGGGCTAAATACAAGTATAAATCTTTGCAGTACTGGAGTTTTCACACTGTGTATCATGTAAATGTGTTTAGAACTGCAGACTGCTCTTGATCTGTGGGCAGTTTCCCATCAATTTCCCTGGGAGCCTTACATGTAAATCAATCAATCTCTGCTGTTACTACCACAATTATTTAACAGTATAACATGGCTGTGTGAACCAGGATTTTGAGTTCCCAAGCTTTGAGTTAAAATACCATGAAAATTTAGTCATGATTTGTTTTAAAAAGAAAAATCACTTTCTTATTTCAGCTGTACTCATACTCTCCTAAAACACTGAGCAAAATACATAGGAGCATGCACTGAATTGAAACAAGTGTATTCCAATATGCTAAACTTCAAGAGAAAGAGAAATAAACACTAATGAAAACTCTGAAATTCATTTCACAGGTCTGTAAAATTAATATACATACAAAATATTGGATCTAGAGTAATGATTATTTGTTTGCTTGTTTGTCTGGGGAATTTTTGAATGTAATGCAGTGTTGGATACACCCTGGAAACCAGAAGTCAGCACACAGCAGATGAGTTGTATCATTTATTACAAAACAGCTGGGCAGAGTGTTCTGAAAAGGATCTAGATCGAATGCTGATACCAAAGTTAATCAATTTTTATACAGCAGCGTTTTTACTTCATCAAGGAAATTTTGCCTGGCCTTGCAAAATATTCTACAGTTGACTTGAACAACTAATAAATACACTGTCACCTGTACATTTCATTATCTGACAAACTTACCTCTGAGTCCTTGAACTCCTGTTATCTGTTGGTCTCCTTCTACATAGTTATCTCTTCTCTCTCCACTGACTAAGAGAACCTTAGGAGAATTCAATAACAGGCGCTGCATATATTTTAAAAGAAAGACATGGTAATATTTTCATTTATGTAATTAAAGTATAAGCTTCTTTTCTTTTTTCATTTCCATTGTTCAGAAGAGGGTTAATCTTTCAAGTTGATAACTAAAATTTTCAACACAGATAGAGACACAATTACACAGAAGTGATAGAAAATAAAATCTAGTTTTGTTTGGAAATCTTAATCAAAAACAGAGGACTTATTTTCCAGATCTCCCTGGCTATCCTAAACCTACATCAGGGCTTAGTTTTGATGGAATAAAAAGGAAATGAACAAAGATGAGTGGTTTTGAAAGTGCAGCAATATTGTGTAGAAGAGAGTGAGGAACAGCACTGTCATAAAACAATGCTCAAAGGAAAATCTTAGAATGCATCCTGCATAGAAAGATGCCTAAGAAGTTCAGCACAGAGTATCATAAATGGAAAAAGAATTCTATTTAAATAAATATATGCATTTCTTTCCAGAAGTACAAAGTGTGTGGGTGTCAAATACTTGGAAGAGACAGAACAAAGTTATGCTATCTTTTTCTAGAATGAAAGAAAGAAAATCACAGTGCCTAGATTTATTAGAAAATATCTACTGCCTTCTGGAGTTTATAGTCTTGTTCTCTGAAGTCTTACTCAGTTATTACAGCAGACTTGCAGAGTTCCAGGGCTACCATACGCCAAGGTCTGCACACACTTCAGCCTTTTTTTCCATAAACCTTCAGGATGTCAGATCAAAATGAACTCAAAAATTGTTATGTAAACTTCATGGGAGGCCTGGGAAGGATAATTCAGGAGAAGTGGCTACTCTCAAAGAAATGAGGCTAAGGTCAGAAATTAAAGTTAGCCAAAAGAAGAGGAAGGATAAGCGTAGTAAGAACAAAATTGTGAACTCTTCATTGACTCCATACCCAATAAGGAAGCACATAACAACTGGAAACAAATTGTTATTCAAACAGGTATAAAATAGCAGAAAAACATACAGACATGCAAAGGCCAAGTCTATCAGGGTAGAAAATGCCATTAAGCAAGCTGAAAGCTACCAGGATGCATTAATGACAACAGGAAAACACTCTCCGAGTACCTAGAACCAAAAAATTCAAGTGCTGTCATACTTAAAAAGGGAACGTTACTAAGAAATAAGGCTCAGAAAATTGAAATGTGTTTTGGGTTTTGGCATTAGTTTTCACTAAGAAGATATTTATGAAGAAGTGGCTAACACAATAAAATAAAAGTAGTATCATAGATTGTAGGAAAAAAACCCATATTTTAAGAAGCTGGGAGACAACAAGAATATAAGGTGCAGCCAACAGGGAGATGTCAAGAACAAATCATGTCAAATCAGCCTAATTACCTCCTGTATCACAGGGAACAGGCACGGGCAATCAAAATGGTTCTGACATACTGAAAAAAAGGTTTAACACACACACAAAAACAAACACAAAAAAACCCCAACACATTAAGACCATGTGCAATGAATACTCTCAGCAACTGAATTGCAGAAATGCAAACCGAAAGACAACTTGTTGGGCAGTAGCTCCTAAAAAGAAGGTCTAGGGATTATATAAACTGTTGAATGTGTTAACAATTTCAAGAAATGACAACACCATTCTGTGAGGATAGCCCAAAGGATATGTGAAATAATCCCTCTCTCTGCTCAGAACTGGAAGAGCCTTGGCAGTAGCATTCTGCCAAGTTTTGAGCTGTCACCTAAGAAAAAAATATGAATCTTTTCAGTGAAGTTCAGAAGAGACCAACAAGAGTAATCAGACACCATAACTCAAAAGAGAGCTTGCCTGGATAAAGCCTGTCTGGCTTTGAGAGAAAAGGTAGAACAATCAATGGTCTCAAAGCATGTGGTAGAAATCAAAGCAAAAATGAAATAGCATTTTCTCCTTTCCAAAACAGAAAAAGAAGTATAACACAGCAAGATCAAGGTTTGATTTCAGCGCAGACTGCATAAAGAAAGAAAAGGACAGAAAAGCATAGAAAAAAATGTCTGGAAGTCTTCATCTTTACAGGTTTCCAGCAATAGGCCAGATGAATATCTGCCAGAAAGAACATAAGTACACCTAGAGAAGTGGACTAACAGTCCCCTTCCATTCCATTTTCCTTTGCCTTTGTTTTACTGAATATCAGCCTTGGCCTCCTACACTTTGTCTGGTAATGAAACAATTTTTTTAAAAAACTGAGGTTCTACCTCTAGATGCAAAGTACAGCTGTTGACAGAGCACATCATTCTCCAGGAACATTGCTTAACAGCAAGCTGGTTTATTCATGTTTGCAATAATTAGAATAAGAATTTGGATTTCATTCTGCTAAAATGTAGAAACTATTTATCTGCTTTCAGTGTTTATTAGGAGCATAACCAAACAGCTGAAAAACATTCACCTTTTCTTTTTGAAGTCTGGTTAAGTTTTCGTCTAGTTCCTGCTATTTGTCTTTTCCAGGTTTCCACATTTACTACATTGTCTATCAACGCTAAAACCAGCTCTTAACACAGTCACAGTATCAGGTGTCTACAGTAAAGTTTGTGTCTAGAATTGATTTTTAATATATATACATCACTATATAACTTTTTTCAACTTTAACACTCTGACACATAGGACTTTATGGGGATAGAATGGAAAAGCTTCCAGCCAGTTTTATGCTTTTATTCCTGCTTTTAGATGGATGAGCATATATCGCCACTGACACCACCAGAAATCTATGATTGGAAATGACACTGGAAATCATGAATGACCAGAATCATCACCTTTTACCAAAGTGAAGTTTGGCTTCCTATACATCCAACCCTTTGGTGAAACTGTATTGAAATCAGCAGAGCTATTCCTTCTTAAAATTGGACTAACGCTGTAGAGTCAGAATGATTCACAAAAAAAGGATTTACCACTAAACAGCAATGCCTGAAACAGCTTTAGTATTAGCAATTCTGACAATTCAGTGTTCCTCAGCCAGAGTTGTGTAGGATAAGGACAATCATATCTGCATGATATATTATTGCACCATTAAGTAGATGTGAAGCATCCATCACTGGCCATTGCTAGAACAGCATATGGAAATCACTGAACCATTATTCTATTCTGGAACAACATTTCTTACGTGCCCAAGTTCTTCAGCACCTGACCTTCAGCAAACACATGCATACCTAACAATAAAGTCATGAGTAAAAGTTTGCAGAAGTGGCAATGAAGAAAACTGACAGTTTTGGTGACAAATTTCCACTCTTTACTAACGTATAAACATGTTTATAAACATAACAAACTGAAGCTCCAGTACAAGCTGCTATTATAAAGCCTGTCTTCCTGAGGACTTTAAAATAATTTTTGCTTATTTACACAAATCAAAAGAAGTGAAAATTATATTGCTGTAATGTGTTGTAACACATTGCACAATAATGTGTTATTGTGCAATGCTACAGAGTGATCTCAGACTCTTAATGTGAAATTGCTAGTGATATTATTGAAAAGCTTAATTTCCCATCTTAATTTCAGCTCTAGATTCATTTGATGTTGCTCTGTGGTCACAGCAGCTTCTAATGTGTTGCAGAAATGATCACTTTTGTGATGTCCTGTCAAAATCATAGCAGTATCATAAGATACATCATCCCTAATGGTCAGTGCCTGACGACAAGAATAGACCTTATTCATTAGATAGGATTAATGGATGTTTATTGTTTGAGGTATCAGCTGTGAGTAGCAGAAGTGAGAATAGAACATTTTCATAGTAAAACCGTTATTCCAACAAAATAAAATTTATTCCCCCAAGGAAAACTTTACAATATAATTACCTCATTTTAAGCTGTTATAATTCACTTTAAGTGAAGGAATTCATAGAATCATAGAATCATGGAATTGTTAACGTTGGAAAAGACCCTTAAGATCATTGAGTCCAACCGTTAACCTATCACTGCCAAGTCCACCAGTAAACCATGTCCTCAACCACCACATCTACCTGTCTTTTAAATACCTCCAGGGATGGAGACTCAACCACTTACCTGGGCAGCCTCTTCCAATGCTTGACTACCCTTTCAGTGAAGAAGTTTTTCCTAATATCTAACCTAAACTTCCCCTGGTGCAACTTGAGGCCATTTCCTCTTGTCCTATTGCTTGTTACTAGGGAGAAGAGACTGACCCCCACCTCGCTAGAACCTCCTTTCAGGTAGTTGTAGAGAGCAGTAAGGTCTCCCCTCAGCCTCCTCTTCTCCAGACTAAACAACCCCAGCTCCCTCAGCTGCTCCTCAGAAGACTTGTTCTCTAGACCCTTCACCAACTTTGTTGCCCTTCTTTGGACACGCTCCAGCACCTCAATGTCCTTCTTGTAGGGAGGGGCCCAAAACTGAACACAGTACTCGAGGTGCGGCCTCACCAGTGCCAAGTACAGGGGCACTATCACTTCCCTGGTCCTGCTGGCCACACTATTCTTGATACAAGCCAGGATGCCATTGGCCCTCTTGGCCACCTGAGCACACTGCTGGCTCATGTTCAGGCAGCTGTCAACCAACACCGCCAGGTCCTTTTCTGCCAGGCAGCTCTCCAGCCACTCCTCCCCCAGCCTGTAGCGTTGCATGGGGTTGTTGTGACCCAAGTGCAGGACCTGGCACTGAGCCTTGTTGAATCTCGTGCAGTTGGCCCCGGCCCATCGGTCCAGCCTGTCCAGGTCCCTCTGTAGGGCCTTCCTACCCTCCAGCAGATTGACACTCCCACCCAACTTGGTGTCATCTGCAAACTTACTGAGGGTGCACTCAATCCCCTCATCCAGATCATCAATGAAGATACTGAACAGGACTGGCCCCAACACTGAGCTCTGGAGAACACCCCTTGTGACTGGCCGCCATTCACCACCACTCTCTGGGCTCGGCCATCCAGCCAGTTTTTAACCCAGCGTAGAGTGCACCCATCCAAGCTGTGAGCAGCCAGCTTCTCCAGGAGAATGCTGTGGGAGACAGTGTCAAAGACCTTACTAAAGTCCAGGTAGACAATATCCACAGCCTTCCCCTCATCCACTAAGCGGGTCACCTTATCATAGAAGGAGACCAGGTTGGTGAAGCAGGACCTCCCTTTCATAAACCCATGATGGTTGAGCCTGATCCCCCGGTTGTCCCACGCACGCCGCGTAATGGCACTCAAGATGATCTGCTCCATGACCTTTCCCAGCACCTTCAGTTCAGATTTCACATAGAACTATAGGGTTGTTTGGTTGTCAGGGACATTTTTAGGCATTTTGCCCCTTTCAATTTTCTCAAAGTTTGAGTAGCCCACCTCAGAACCTTTACAATAAGATAAAGAGCAAATAACCAGCACAGAAGAGGTGAAATTTTCAAAAATAGTCCCTGTTGGGTTTAGTCAGCTCACAAAGATGGGTTGTCCCAAATCATCTTGGAAAATCAGGTCTTCCTTGAACTTCAACAATGTCTTTTACTCATAGGCTACTCATTCACTTACAACAGAACTATTTACCCGCTAACCATATTCTCCACGTACCCTGACTATTCTTGACTGATGAAAGCAGATTTTAAATTTTGCTCGCAGTTAGGTAAATCTCCTGGGATCTCCTAAATCAAGGCAAAGTAAATGTGCTCTCCACTTAGTCCATAGGTTCACTGAATGTATTTTCCTAAAGCTGAGGATTTTGCCAAACAAGTGAATCTTAACTGTAAATGCCACTACCAACCTAACTTGGCTGCAATTTGTTCCCACTTTTGGAGGGATATTCATAGCACTGATTCTCCACATTGGTGCAAGAAAAATACAGACTGGCTAGATAGTTCAATATTTATTTAATTTTGACATGCAAAAACTGTGGGTCTGTGGCAGGTATAAACTGCACTTACAGAAAGTGAAGCTGTTCCTCTTGACTTTTAAAAGTTACTCCAGAAAAACAACTTTACTCCAGAAGTCAAAGCCAGTCTTGCTTCTTTTGCCATTAATGAATCTTAACAACTACTTAAATCTGGTGGTGAAGTACATGCAATTTCCTACCTTGCTGTTTCATGTTGTCTCCTGTACATATAGCATTCCTGACTTTTGAAGCAGAACAAAAGATAGTTAAACAACATCACATTGAGAAACTTAGTTTTGCTTCCCATCTTTCACTCACCTCTGTCCATGGATTGCTGAAACTGCAGCTTAAAATCAGTATCAGAAAGCTTTTGTTCAATTTTGATATTTAGATTTTAGAAATGTTCTGAAATTATTAACAAATTGGTTTAAGTTTCCACGTGATCCCTGATTATTTTTCTAAGATCTTTTCCCATAGGAATTGAAGATGAACGTAATAGATGAGTTACTTTTCAAACTGATTTCCACATTCAAAGAAAGGTTCCAATGAATAAGTTTCAAATGAAAATACAGTATTACTGTTAAATCCTTGGCTTTAGCTGACATATGTGCTTATAAAAAAATGAAATCAATGGGACAAGTATCAACACCTTATAATTTTGTTATAGAATTTGTCCTCCAGTACCATTGTATGGTTTCTCACTACAGGTTATCTATCAGTCATCTGTTTCCTAGTCAGACACAAATAAAATAAAATAAAATTAAAATAAAATAAAATAAAATAAAATAAAATAAAATAAAATAAAATAAAATAAAATAAAATAAAATAAAATGTAATTTTGAAGCTAGAAGAATCACAGTGCTACCTGAGGATTATTTTTTTCAGCATATTTCTCTTTTTTTACCCTCATTTTTTATCACTGCTGATCCTAAATATTTTCAAATTTGATTCATGGATTTCCACATGGGAAGGCATTTGGGCTTGTATAAAGCCTCATTAAAGTCAATAGATGTCCCTGGGCATACAAGATTCTGTCTATATCAAGCTCCTGTTTGGATTACTTTCTTGGAGCAAATACCAATATTTTCAACTTTGTATGCCTAAAGCATGTCATTTATATAAAAGTGGCACAATTTCCAGAAGGACTGACAACCAAACACACCCAGAAAAGCTGATGTGAACAGCAAATAATTCTGAAAAAAGTGGGCATTATATATCTGCACGATCACCAGTGAAAACAAAATTGGAGTACTGCATCTCATTCTGATGTCTGCACTTCAGAGGGGAGATTGACAGACTGAGAGATCACAGAACAACCCCAAATCTTAACTGAGGTACAAATGCAAGGAGAAGAGATAATTAAAGAGGCAGGTCCATTTACTTCATCAAAAGAGAAGCCTGAGACATTATTTAATTAAAGTATTGGAATACCTCCAAGAAAATACAATACCAACCTTTTTTAATAATAGAAAAATAGTACTTTAATTAAAAAAAAAACCAAAACCTGCTTTAAAAGTCTGGATACTAAATCCATGAAAAGTTATATTAAAAATAAAGGTATACAAATGTCATTAGGACAGTGATTAGTGACTCAGTCCCCAAAATAAATTACTGAGGTAAAGAACACTTCCCTGTTTCTTGTCAACTTCATATCAAGACTGATTGCCTTTCTTTAAAATATATTTTAGCCAAACAGAAATGTGGCATTTTAACACAAGTGTAATTGGAAGAAACTGTGGCGTATGGTTCTATCATCAGATCAGATGAATATTTCTACCTTTTAGAGTGTACAAATCCATGAAAAATTCTCAGTAGAAGATCACAGGTGCTATATTCCCACTTTTAAAAATTTGCTCTTTAGGTAGAATAATGAGTGAGAAGATATAAATCTTATATACATATAAACACATTTCAGAAGAAAAAAGCTGGAATGATATTTGGGATAGTAAAAAATAACTAAATTTTAGTGGTAATTGATGCATATAATTTGTGCCTAGGTATCTTAATAGAGCTCTTTTTGTTAATGACTTCTTTTTCTATTTGAAATATATTTTGAAGGAAAAAAGATCATTATAAAGTTTTGGTACATGAACTGAATGCCTTGAAAAGTTTTTGGGTGACAACAGTGGAGAGCAAGTTTGGCATTTATTCCTTCATTGCATGCGTAGTCACATTAAACCTCTCTGTAAATCACCTGGCCTCAGGGCTACTTGAGAGGGTCCACCTCCATCAGTGAAAGCCTCCTTCAGTATAAGAGGCAAGGTCTGTGGAGAGAGGTAATACTTTTATTAGACCAGCTTAGGCTTGGAGTGAGTTCAATCTTCCGTAGAGACTGCCAACAAGGGAGTCAATTAATGCCTGTTGTGATGATGGTTTCTGTGGAGTGGACGACCAACAGATCACTACTGTGCGCCTCTCGGGTCTCCTTCCCCTCCCGCCCTCCTTTTCCCAGTAGTAAACTTCAGGGTGATTAAATTAATGGTCATGCAGCTTAAGTGCCTTCTGTGATGCATGATGGGGCAAGGTTAAATCCCCTGTGGACTGTGGGCAATCAAATTCCCAAAATAATTCTCAGGATAGAAACAGACAGATTTTCAGCTTCTATTTGTTTAGAAACTATACAGCAGTTTCGGGATTTAATTGTAGATGCAGATATCCTGACAGATGCTTATTATTCATGCCAGGCAGACACAGTGGGTTCTGTGTTGCTAGTGAAATGGGTGCTAATATAAGCAGGAAGAAAACCAGACGTTTTTAGAAGTTTGTCAGAGTTAATAGTCAGCTATTACAGTTCATATGAAATGAAACGTTTTATGATCAATCAATGTCAACATTAAAAGTAGCTTATTTGCTCTTATTTGCTACTGCATGGAGTATTTTCTTGTGTTTCTTTTAAAAGCTTCCATTTTATTGAAAGAATTGTTTTGATTTCATAAGCAACACAGAAATGAGAAGGTCCTAATTCTCAGAGGCTTGTTGACGTCATTCTGTCTAAGTATGGAAAAGCAGCTTAGCCAAACTTTTGCTGGTGTAGGTTCACTGACATCAGCAGGGCTTACACCAAGAGCTAATCCTGCCTGATGAACGTTCACAGCACATGTGAACTAGAAAACAATATCTTAGCTGAAAAAAAATGGCTGTGAGGCCATCTGAGGTGGAATATGTTGTCTGTTCCCTTGTTATTCTGCTTCTAGGCACCACTGAGAAAGAAACTTCCCTATAAGCCCAGGAATGGAAAGTAACTATTTTGCCAGCTTATTAAAGGGCTTTCTCCCAGGTTTCTTGTACTGTACTGTGCATTCACAAACCATGAGAGAAGAAGGACTGATGAGTTTTCTGCTGTTCAGCAGAACAAGGTTGTTTCTTGTGCTTGTGCTCTTCCAGCTCTGAGGAAATATTGCCTCTAGACATGGGCACTGCATGCACCTGAAAGCCATGGGCAGAGAGCAGCCAGTGCCCCATTTGCTTCATTTCACCAAAGCTTCGGAAAGCCAAGGTGGGAGGTGCTGCTAAAAAGGGGGCATGAAATATGGGGGGCAATAGCTTGGTGGGTCTGCTGACTTAAGAGAAAACACTTTAGAATATCTAAGAATAATAATTTTCATGCAGAAGTGTACAGGCAGAGACATAGCTACCCTTTTCTATCTTTATCCTTGGCAAAAGAATAGGTATGAATTCATCTCTCTCAGCTTCCTCCATGGATTTGTAATCCCCTTCATTCATTCCCCTTCAACCCAGAGAAGTCGAAAGAGGCTCATGACTTCTCCTGAATACTTAATTGACTGTTCCTGCATTACTGAGAAACGTACAGCCAAACAGCCTGGTGAATAAATGGGCTGAAATGGATGAGATACTTTTGCATGTCTCCCAGAGATCCTGGGAGAAGAAGATGGACCAGAGAGAAAAAGAAAGAAATATTTAATAAAATTAAGTGCAGGATAGGCAGAAGTTTACCAAAGTATGCTTTATTAAGCATAAAATTGCACCATTTCTATTAGACCTGGTTCAGAAATGCAGAGCTAAATATTTTTCACTGTGAGGGAGACTGGTGGTGTGGTATGAATCATCATTTTTCACAAAAATAGTTTATTCTGGGGATCATATTCCACAAAGAATGGTGAGATAATATATTTTCCTGGAGGCCAAGATATTTTCTAACCCACTGATGCTGCTTTAGTACATTCAGGAATTCCCATCAGCCTTTTGTCATTGCTTCACTGCTCCCATGGGACAAACTCTCTGACAGGTTGGCCCCCTCTGTATAAAAGTCATCCCTGGAAATGCTACCTTCACACTTCTCTGAATTCTCTACAGAAGGAGGAGAATAAAACTCACCTTTGCAGTTGTCTCAGGTCACATCATGTTAGGAGAAAAAAGATCAATACAGAATGCAATTCAGAATTTTGTTTTTTCCAGACATTTCCATCCTCCTTAAAGACATACAAAGAAATAAAATTAGTCATAATCATAAAAAAGTTCAATGTTTTAAAAAAACAGGTATCATAAAGCACACTTTTTTCTATAGCAAAAGAAATCTGAATGCTTCTTCGAACTCAAAATTTAATTAAAATCTACACTATGATATTTTATTTTTCAGTTGCTTCAGATTAAACAATGTGCCCAGTATTAATGTCACATAAGTCAACAGAAGTCCCTTTCCCTTCCCTATGTCCACAGTTTTGGATATTGACACTTTGCAAAGCTCTATTCAGACCAGACACAGAGCTTCTCTGACACATTGAAAAGACTTTATTTATTCTCATTTGGGAAGAGTGTGGGTTTCTTTCTCATAGCAATAGTTCTTGAGGTTGAGAAGAAGCATGATGTGGGTGGTTCATTGAGGCACAGAGCACGCCACTGTCCTCAGCACCTTTGTGCCATCAGTAGCAGCTACCCATCAGACATCAGCTTGTGCAGCAACAGGCCATTACTACTCTGCTCTGAGGAGAAGAGCACAGAGCAGCTTGCTGAGCTCCTTAGGAGCAGTAACACAGACAGGTGGATAACAGCCACAGAGGGGTCTCGGACAGTGCAACGACAATGAGCTGCATCGTCCTAAACCAAGTCATCCTGCAGGTTTCATATTCATAACTCACCCTTTAACTCTTCTTCAGTTCTGTAACAATGATCTGTGGCATAAACATGACCTAGTAAGTCTATTGTTTAAGATTATCCATCACAGATGGCTTCTTTTTTAAAAAATGAAAAAGTTTTGCTTACTTGCCTACTGACTGCAATAATGGCAGCAAAACCAAAGACGAGGCAATGAAGGTAATCATAACTATCTGCAGTCCTTCCTGAATGACTCTTTTTGAAGTTGAAAACGAGCAGAGATGAAGGGAAATTCTACCATTCCTTCTGGATTTAGAAATAAGGAGTATTTTGCTTCAGTCATGACTAGAGCAGTCCAGAATATAACTGACTACTTATTACATTTATTGATATGGACATATTGAAGAGCTGATTGAATATTGAAAATACTTTCTGCCAACAGACAAAATAATTAAACCAGCAAGGACTTAAACACTTTAAAAATAGTCCCAATTCTCATAGCAGGACCAGCACTAACTAAGTTCACTAGGAAAGATAGATTTTCAATTTCCTTCTGCTAGGGATATTTTATAGATTATGTGCTTCACTGTTTCCATTAGAAATTTCTTCTCCCTATATTTAAGCCCTCACCAACTCAGATGTTGTTTGAGAGTACAGTTCTTTCTCCTTGAGTGGACCACCAGAAGACAGAAAAATTCAATTCTGGTAAGGAATTAACTTTCTCCTTTGGGAAAAAATGGGCTCAGGAGAACCAAAATCACAAACAAGCAAATTCTACAGCAGCTTCTGCTGAGACCAGAGGAAATCACTTAGGGCTCAGACCAGTCAAGAATAAAATACTCTGTATGTCACTAAGCTTGAAAATACTGAAGGTACCCACAGTAACATGGGCCAGATTTGGAGAGAGGATCTTTTTAAAGGGATAAAACCAGAACCCTTAATTAAACAATTCAGAAGAAGTCATCAAGGAGATCATTAGGGCAATTTCTTAATTAAGTGGTCCTGGTCCAGAGAATTGGGAATATATTATCTCTCTGAGGACACTAAGGATTCAAGATAAAGAAATTATTATAAAAATCACACAAAAAATCAGAGATACTATAATAGTCCCAAGAAACTTTGTTCTAAAACCACATTCACAAGTAAGTAAGCTAAAATAATTGCCTTCATTCGTTCCTTACCAGCTGCAGCTGGTAAAAAAAAAAAGCTTTTTAATAGATGTAGGATATAAAGCAGCATGATTATTTATAATTTTAGTAGAATTATATTTTCCATTCACAACCAGAACAGAAAAAACAAGAGTTAACATTTGGCTTGTTTTTTAGTTCAGCATTGTTTTTCTATATACATATAAACACATCTGTACAGTTAAAAGTTCTTTTAGAACAACTATTAGCAATTAAAAAAACAATGAAGTTTGCTCAATTTTAAAAACATCAATCAGTTCTTCTTTGGAAATTCAATTCATATTAACCACATGTATTTTACTGACTGAAATGAGCTATTTCTATAGATCCCAGATTCGGGATAGTTTGTGAAAAATGGCTTTAAGATGTACCTAAATGAACAGCCAAAAACTGTGTACTGAGAAAAAGATAAAAACCAGACTTTCATTTTTTCTATTATTTCTCAGAAGCAAGTAGCATTCAGAGGAATTCCTAGAATTTGCTGGTGGTGCAGTCCCGCCAGCCCTTTGGTCTGCCAGAAGGACTCCTGGGAAAGGACCTATCAAAACTTTTCCATGGGCCAACATGACTCCTGCAAACCTTCCAGCTGGATTAACGACCTTGGTCATAGCGTGCCAGTGGCTGAGGTCAGCTCTGCGCTTACAGGCATCACTGCCCAGCCAAAACAGACAGATGGTCATGTGGGGTCAGGTAGGGCAGATGAATTTCACTGTCAATGACACACACTGTCAATGCAAAATAAGAAATGTATCTTTTCTAACAGAGAAAGTGAATCAAGAAAAAGTCAGTTATTGCCTCCTGAAAACTGCTACACAGTACATGTCAGGCTCCTGTTTTAGTCTTCAGTTTTCTGAAATTAGGAAAATATTATCCTATTTACTGGAAATCAATTGCATGGTGGAAGGAATGCTTTCCCAGACAGGGCAAAAAACTTGACTGAGTCAGAATGTTTATCCAGATATGTAATTGTGTGACAGCTCCTCCTCACAGTTTGTCATCTTTTAAATTCCCAAACTTATACAAGAAAGAACATGTGCCTTAAGGCTTTCAAATTCAACATCTTCATAAATACTAATGTAATCTAAGGTTAACTAATGATGAAGAGCCTGAGTGGCTTATCTCTCTTAGTTTGTAATGTCAGAGAGAGAAGCCACCTCCCTCTGGCAGAAAGGTAACACAGAGAAGCGCATAGATGAACAATAGCCATACTGTAGCTAACATACTACAACATGTTACATCAAAGTCCTGTGACAACTTAAAACGTATTAAATTAGTTATATTTTCAGAAAACAAATGCTTCATACTTTCTAGAAGACCTAAAAATTCACTAGGTGTCTTTGAAAATCATAGTAATTTTGTGTATTCCAGACTTCTGCATAACAATTTGTAATATGCAGAGTATTCATCTCTACAGAACTACAGTAATCTCCTGCAGCTTGTCTTCCAATACCATTAGAGAGAGAGATAAGGTATTAACTACCTGCTCCTTCTCCTCTTTCCTCTAGCAAATACAAATTTTTCCACCAGTAAGTAAGCCTTCTCCAACACTTTTATAAACACAAACATATTTTTTCCTTTCACCTATAAACAAGAAAATAAAAAAATCATTACTTTACTACAGTTTTCTCTCCTTCTCGCCTGGAGAGAGAATTTTGACAAAGTCTTAGTTACTGACAGCTCAGCATCTACGATACCAGCTTAGACAGAGAAATGTAGAAAAAATGCTTGTTTTTTCTGTTAAGTCAGAATCTGCATTTCTTGCCGTTATGCATTTTTTCAATGAGACACACTTCACAGGGCAGTTCCTTCCTGCCATAAAGTCGCTTTCTCTCTTAAGAAGACACCTTGATTATTTTTTAACTTCTGGATCATTTTCACTTTTGCAAAAGCTGTTTTAATTCCAAATAATTTAAAGAGTAGATGAATATTATCACCCTTGTTTTGCAAATAGAAAATCATTACACCAAAATATTGCAGAGCTAATCAAAAGTCTTGCACCACAGCTGAGAACCCCCACATCCTCATTTCCAGAGCACTGTTTGAACATCTCTCCCTCACCCCACTGCCTCTGTTTCAGGAGCAGCTTAAATCAGGGATTGCACTTATATATCAGTTGATATGAAAGCACGATTATGTATTAAACATTTTGATAAAGGCAAAATACTCTCCTCCCTCAAAAATATGAAGTGTAGATAAAAAAAGGAAGGAGATTTATCAGACATTCTGAAACTCCTATTCCACATAGCCCAGAATCCTGACTGGGGTCAATGGCCAAAGGTTCCCTTCTCTGCATCCCACCTCAGGCTCCCAACACGCTCCCTACCCATACATGATGAGAGGAAGCATGCCGTAAGTTTCAACGACATACTTCACACATTTTGAACTTGATAGTGATTCCATATCAGAATTCTCTCTTGCATAGGTTGTTACCACTCTTTAATATTAATCTTTCATGAGAAAAGCAGTGCATCATACAATTTTAAACAAAATGTTTAATAATTTAAAATGTTTCCTTTTAAAAATAGAGAAGTAATTGTATGAAGCTTTTTAATAAAAGTTCAATATTTGAACAGTCCTTGGTCATTTTTATTTTGACTGTATACAAGATGGCTTCTAATCATGGTCTTTAGAGGATGTGACAGATCCTGGCATCCGGTATTTAGTACAAATTGAATATGTTCCTTCTAGAGGAACTACTCCTATCTAAAAAATATGCTACATTATGTCAATGCTCAAATGATAAGCCATATAGTAATCTTAAAATAAAATGACACATGGGTTTACTTTCCTAGATCCTGCAGTAATTCAATTGCATTTAAATATTCCATTTCAAAATTTAATCCTCAAATGCTAATTAAATAATACAACCAGTTACAAGATAGATCAAATATGAAAGGTTTCAACTGAGATTACTATCACCTCCACTGTGACAGCTGACTTAGGGGGGAATTTCTGATTACAAGTAAAGCATTTCAGTGACTCCTGAGTGTGCCTAAGCTGTTTGTAAAAAAAACAAAACAAAACAAAACAAAAAACCCACAACAAAACAAGCCCCCTCCTAGCAGAAGTGAAGCATATAAAAAAATCTAATCCATTTATGAGTAGAAGTTCAATAGAAAATGAGATTGACAGTATTAAAAATACTCAAACAATATTGCAAAATATAAACTTTAGCTTGTTGGGAATAAACAGATCTTTTTGAAAGACCTGCAGTCTCCTTTGAGGAAAATATTCACTGACATCTGACTTCAGTGTCAAATGTCAGTTGAAGTATTACAGATTCATAGGTTAATAGGCAATTTTTAGGTTAGTCAGCAGGAGAGGTTTGCACTAAACAGAATTTCTCTCTTCATTTTTTATGAGAATGGGGTAAGAGAAGAAAGTTACTACTAATGGCATTTGCAAGGCAACAAATAAAGCAGCAGGACTGAAAGTTTTGGTGAGTGTTGCAAGCATAAGGCTTCACTAAGATATATTTAAACATTTGCACCTTGGATATCAGACAGTTTTTATTTTCTTGCAGTTTGTTGCTATTTCAGAGAAATAAGCTCTGAGAAGTTTCTCTAGAAGATTTGCTGTGCCAGATCCATCCATAAAAGCCTGAGCTATTTGTTGAGAGAGCTATATGGACAGAATTAAGGAGAAGAAAACTGAGGTCAGTGAGATACTGCTGTCTGCCGGCACTCAAAACCTGGGAACTGCTGGTGCTCCATACATCCCAATAAACTCCAAGGGTTAGCGGTGCTGTCTTTGGGCAGTGATGGCTACTGGCACTCGAGTCTTGCCACTCTCTCGCCTGCTCTCTGGGTGCAGGAGTCGCAGACCAGCCCTCTCATTCATTACAATAGAAACGCCTGGCAATCTACCCAGCATGCCACTATTTATTCTTTATGAAATATGGCCTCGAGTACAAAGTAACACATTCTGTTCAGGGTGAATATGCTTTCACATAACTAATGGAGACCTGCAAGTTTTATTAGAAGGCAGAAAACTGTTCCTTTCTGTGCTGATCTCTCTGGATATTGAACTTTCTGTGAGTCCTATATCACGTATAACGTTTTTCTATTAGCTAAAAAAGCAGCTTGGCTGTAATAGTGATGCATTTTTAACAGTGCTGTGTGAAAGGTAGGTTCAGGATTTTGAAATAATGAAATAATATGAAATAACATATTAATTGTATTAAAAATTCAGTAACATCTTTTCACATTTGGCATTTTGTGTTGCATCTTCATTAGGTGATTAGGAGAAGAATGCATATGAATCCCACAGTAACTGTTGAATCACCTTTTGATTCAGTGTGTTGACAGAAAACGCACTCTGTGGACAAGAGCAGAAAGAAATGCAATAAAAGAAATAAGCACACACATTTTACTTGGAAGGATTGAAACAAAAATAATAGAGGTGGATATGGCAACAGGCACTGATCAAGGAAGAGAGAATTAATTTAGCAAGAGGTTCTGGTCAAAAACAGTTGCTATGGATAGGAGCTTTTGTATCAGTTTCAGTGGGTTTTGCATCTGCTCCAGGTCTGGAGATGTTGTATTTTAGAGGGAAAAGAGACTACACCAAATAAGAGGCATGAAGCCAATTTTCCCTCCATTTCCTCAGCGTAAATCCAGACTAACTCATGAAAGATTTACAGTGGTAGGCTGGCGAGCAACATTTGATCCACAAATTAGAAGATATAAACCTGAGATGAAGAAAAGAGCAAGAAGAGATATAGAGTGTGTCCTAAAGGACAAAAATGAGTGTCTCAGGTAAAAGAAAAAAGCAAGGTATCAACTTTCAATGAAAAGCAAATGTTAAGTATCCATACAAAGAAGAAGAAAACCATGCAGTACAATTTTGTACTGTTTCCTAACACAAAGTAACAGGTTATACGAATATTTCTAAAGAGCTAAGACAAACAAAAAAGAAGGGCATAAAAATGAATGATTTAGGAGCAACACTGGAGAAGATAAGTCTGTATGTTACTTTACACTTTTCTAGTGAATCTTTTTTGATCTCTTTCTTCTTCATTTGCACGGGCACCCCACTTTTTTTCTCTCTCTCAAAGGGAAAAAAAAGAGGACTAAGTAACATTATAGGTGATAACTGTTTAATTATGTTGACTGTACAGCAATTTTGTGGTTATATCCAAGCAGAAAGTGTTCAATAACACATTTACGACACAGAGGTGGAAAATGCCTGTTCTTATTTCCTAGCAACAGACACAGAGATAGGATGCTGAGTAGCCCAAAACATAAATTAAGGTATAAGGTATATGCAGAAAGTTAACTTTTGCACTTTCTAAAATATTGTACTGTTTTGCCTCTGGCTATTACCCAGCTATAAATTATAGTAGCCTATATTGCTGTTCTAAAAAAATGGCCACAGATGGTCTATACTGGATTAGCAGAAGTGACAAGCCCTTTAACCAGATAAGAAAGGCAGGCAGATACAGAAAAATATCTACTCTGCCCTTTGAACTAGGGACATTTGCTTGGTAAAAGATATCTCCATGTCATACTATAGTTTCTTGACAGTTCAACACTCAGTTATAGTCTTCAGATTAAGGAAATATTTAGCATTATCAGAAACTCTTGTTGACCTTTCCTTACTATGAAAGAAGAAAGGGTCACTTTTGCTGTAAAATGCTGATGAGTTTTATTTAAAGGCTGTTGTTACATAAGAAAAAAGACATGGAAAGGCAGAAATGTCCTGGGGGCACTGCACTTTAAGCTGACTTATATTTGTTCATTGAATCTTTGCATTTTCCTGCCTGTCTTATACATGTTTTGTCTTGATTATATACTTGGTTTCTAAAGGCTTGGCACTTGTAGAAAAATTAGAACAGTAGGGGTCTGGTCTGTAACTGGGCTTTTGGTAATACAGCTATGAGTTATAATAATAACAATATCCTGCGTGATTATGCCAGTGGTGCTGCTTTTAGTCATACACAGATTTTTGTAAATAAATATGCAAACAATAGAAATATTCAAATAAATTCTTTGGCTGCTTCAATCAGCCTGGCAAAATCACCTTTTCTATTATAACAAAATTGTGATATAAAATCATTAGTACAGAATCTGAAAAAATCAGTATGTTACATGAAAATAACATGGTTTCTATTAAGGTCATGATATGATTCTTCATCTGCCCAGAAATAACAAAAAAGGAAATCATAACATCTCAGTGGCTGTGGCTTTCATGTTAATTTTCTATGCATAGCACAATATTCATTATCTATGAATATTTAAATCCAAAATGGGTCACCATTGGATGTTTTGACAAGATGTTTTGACAAGATGTTTTGACATCTGGACATGTTTTGAGATGGCTCTGGCTCCCCTGCTAGCCAAATATCCTAGGGCACAGGGAGACAAACTGACACAAGACTTCAGTAGTCTTTGGGAAAATAGCAGACAATTTTGCAACAAAATGAAGATTTTATGGACTGTTTCTTTTCCTGCATAGGTTTTCTGTTGCTTATAAGGTTTTCCTTACACACACTGTAATTAGGGCACTTCAGGTAAGAGCTAGGATTTTGATGAAGCCCTTTTGAAAGAGAATGGCATAGGGATGACATATGAATGATGCTCAAAAACAATGACAGTGTGGATATTCTCTCTGTGCATATGCCACCTTCCTAAGTATTTAAATGGACTCACTTTTTAAACTGACGTGGGAATCTAAGCACAAAAATCCCTTAATTTATGCTACTAGGTATTATATAACACTGGTTGACCAACTTGAGCTATGAATTTCTCACTGAGAATATTACTGGCAGCCATAAAAGTTAAAAAATTCAAAGGCCCCAATCTCATAAAGTTTCCAAAATACCAGGAAGTTTTGTTCTTTCTGTACTTTACTGCAGCCATGAGAGCTCACTTTTTCAAGCTTTTGTCCCTAACTTGAAGAACTAGAGTCTTCCTGGAGCGGAAGAATCAAAAACAAAAAAATGAACAAAGTGAGGCTCATATAGCCTGATTTTAAAAGCTGGATCTCAAAGTAAAGCATAACATACCACTGTTAAAATCACGCAAGTTGATACAGTAGACTTCCTTCATAACAGGTATTCTTCCCAATTATTATATTAATTCACTTTTGTGTCTTAAATCAGACTGTAAATTCCTCTGGGCATGGCACAATTCTTTTTCAATACAAAGTTCAATACAGAAGAGGCCCATTCCAAATTGGAATTTGTCAGCTTTTCTGTAATATAAATAAAAACCATAATTAGAAATGTACCAAGATAAAAAGAAACAAAAGGTCCTGTAAATTCCACTGGATGTTTCTATTATCCTTTGGAGGTAAAAGTTCACTGCTCATTTTGTTACAGAGCAATTAAAGGCAGATACCTTTCAAGGCTCAAAGGAAAAGGACGGAAGACTTCAGTGTGTATGTTCTCTTTCATGAAGCTGAGGACAAAACCAGACACCAGACCTGAACCAAAATCGAGAGGAACATAGAATTAGTCTGAAGGATCATTTTGAAGTATTGTGAAACTTCACAGAATGTAAAGGCAAACAAAATTTTAGTCATATAGCATGTTAATTTTATTGAGGGAAATAAGTCATATGAAAACAGCATCTCAATTGTCAAAGATCAGTGCTTAACCATTTAATGCCTGAGGAAGTAGGTGTCTGTCAGACAGAAAAGCTGGGATTAATCTTTACAGACGGGAAGACAGAATCACATACTAGCTATATCCCCATGGCAAGTGAATAAATAAAGCCTTTTGCGTACTATACTCACTACAAATAAGACAAATCTATCCTTCAGAGGGTAGATACATTGAACATGGCTTTATTAGCTCTTTCCCTCTAACATAGCTCTGAAGTTCATACTACAGGCAACAGAAGGCATTTATTTATCTTCCAAACATAAGGCTATAAAAATGACAGTTTAGAAGCAGAAAAAAATATGCAAAGAAATGTTCTTTCTGGCTAATGTTAATGCATAGCCAGCATTTGCTTTATATACACAATGCAGTAAGAAATAAATTAAATGACAGATGGCTTCTCCCTCCCGCCTTGTATGTTGTAGCATGACTAGACAAACAATCTAAATCATCGGCAGATACGTGCTATGCAAACACTGTGCAGAGGTAGTTAATTACTCCTGTCAAAGAACAAAAATGCAATTGCATTATTTATTTTGAAATTACAAACACAATAAACTGTGAAATAATCGTTACTAGCATAAAGGTAATTCCGTGTTCATCTGTGGGAGTAATCAATAAATCCATGGATTCAGTAACTGACATCTCTTTATAAGTGAAAAAGAAGTTTATAAGTGAAAAATATCTATAGAAGGTATATGAATGTTGCTGACATGAACCCAACAACATTAATCATTAACTTCTATTTAACTAGAGCCTTATGCAGGTATACAGAATACAAAATGTATTCTGTTTTGCTAAAAAAGAGGAAAACAAATTAAAAACTTCAGAGGCAATCCAAGCATCAATAAATGTCAGCTCTCAAGTTTTTAGGGGCAATTACATGGACAGATTGTCCTTTCTTATAGTCTGTGCTTTGCTATACCTCTCTTAGAGGTGGAGTTGCCATTTACTACAACTAATGCATCTATTTCCTAGTCATAAAAGGAAAGAAACACCTGCAGAACTGAGGTTAAAAAATATATCTTACCCTCACTTCTGTCTGATTTTCTAATTCAGTACTAATTCTCCTTTGCCAGAGGAGAAGGTGCTCCTGGAGCCACCTGTATTTCAAGACAATGATGGACTTGGCAGAGCATATCCTCCTTTCCCCCATGATATTCAGGTAATGTGACTTGCTGGGAGACATGGTACAGACCCCAGTTGGGATGGAGGAGGAGGAGGGAGTGATGAATAAAGTTTTTTAACATCTAAGGAAATTCACACTCTGATAAAAATCCAGATGACAGAGAAGGCAGCAAAAAGCATTTATCGCTTTTGTCATTTATGCTACATATTGGTCACTCTTTTATGTCAAGCTGTCTATCCTATACACTAAAGTCTGTGTTATTCCTTACTGCCAGAACCCTGTTCAATGTACAGTAATGGACAAGAAAGGAATCAGTGTCTTTATTTTCTGTACAAGTATTTTCATAAAGATAAAAGTGGATGTTGGAAATTGAAACAGAAATGGTGAAGAAATATATGGTGAATATATATTGCTTATAGAGTCTTACTTGCCAACTGCCTGTGCATAAATGTACCCTACAGCATATGTTTTCACCAAACAGGATAATAATATGTTTCTATAATGGAGTGAATAGTATTCTTAGATATTTTTATGATTATAGCAGTGGGAGATTTTAAACTAAGAAAAAGAGTATGTTACAGGTAGACAGACTTTACACAGTGCTATTAGTGCACAATGCAAACTATATTCATGTCAGCTACTATGATTTTAAAAGCCAGAAGATCAGGGGAAGAAGTTCTTTACTAAGTAATTTACCTCAGCTTGGTCAGACAACCGTTTCTGAACAGAGACTGCTGTATGTAAAGCAAAGGCAAGAACGATGATAAACAGAAACTGGAATCATTCCTGGAGCATGTTCTGCATTTTGTTCACTGGATATAATCAGCTGTCTCCATATGTGTAGACTCCTGATACATAGGCTTACACAGTCTGGTACTCAAACTCCATCTCACTCCTTGCTACCCAAAGAAATGCACTCTCTGGTTTACATAATGACAGAAGCAGGACGTTATTGACAGGAATCAGCACCTCTATTAACTCCACTGTACTGGCTACATCTGTAATTCAAACTCCCTGTCCTATAGTGAAAGCCTTCCAATGAATTATCTCAAGATATTAAAGCAACTGTCTCTGTAAGTACAACAATTATGTTCCCTTGGGCCAATGAAACTGCTGACTGTTGGGGGAACGGACATGTATTTTATTAGGAACACTCTTCACTAGCTTGCAAAAAAGTATTCAAGTCAAAGTAACTGTCAAATTTGTTTAATTTTAATTTGGTTTGGTATTGTGAGGAGTTATATGGAGGAGAGATACATGCAGACATGATGGTGATTCCTCTTCTTAAACATGCTTAAAAAGTAACTGCACTTTGAATAGTCATGATTTTTCAGGTAGCAATTAATTAATTTATTCTGGTAATCAGAATATGAGTTATTATTTTACACTTGTAAAAAATGAGGGGTTTTTTTCACCTTTGGTAATGGCCCACTTGAGATTAATTTATTCATCTTTAGAAAGCTGCGACAGAAATCCTGCCACATTTGTGATTATAAGAATAGTTAGAACTGAGATAATGCTAAAGAAATGGGTCTCCATACAGATTTTATAGAATCCTGCAGCTCTCAGTAGGACAAATATGTCATCCAAAATGCACCCCACCAAGAGAAAAAAATAGCCATGATAATGAGAAAGAAAAGAAACAGCTATTTTTCATTTGTAGTCCAAGTGTTAACCTTAGTCTCTGCACAGGACAGCACAAGGCAGTAAATTATTAGTGTTATATTCAAAAGACAATGGAAGAAATTGAAAGTAAAAAGAGCTCATAAGATTTTAAGAAGGTGAGTACAATAATCTCTTCACAATTTAAGGAGAACTGGATAGGGGAGAGAAAAAAAATCCACCCCTCAGCTGGATAGGGGAGAGAAAATAAAACAAAAGGCTTGTGGGTCAAGATAAGGACAGGGAGAGATCATTCACCAAAGGCAAAACAGGCTTAACTTGGAAAAATCAGTTTAATTTATTACCAATCAAATTAGAGTAAGGTATTGAGAAAATAAAAACTAAATCTTAAAACACCTTCTCCCCACCCCTCCCTTCTTCCCTCAACTTCACTCCTAATTTCCCTACCTCCTCCCCTCCCTGAGTGACTCAAGGGGATGGGGAATGGGGGTTGTGGTCAGTTCATCACACGTCTCTGCCACTCCTTCCTACTCACACACTTCCCCTGCTCCAGCGTGGAGTCCCACCCACAGGAGACAGTCCTTCACGAACTTCTCCATCGTAAGTCCTTCCCACGGGCTGCAGTTCTTCACAAACTGCTCCAGCATGGGCCCTTTCAATGGGGTGCAGTCCTTCAGGAACAGACTGCTCCAGCCTGGGTCCCCCACAGGGTCACAAGTCCTGCCAGCAAACCTGCTCCAGCATGGGCTTCTCTCTCCATGGGTCCACAGGTCCTGGCAGAAGCCTGCTCCAGTACAGGCTTCCCATGGGGTCACAGCCTCCTTTAGTCGTCCACCTGCTCCGGCGTGGGGTCCTCCATGGGCTGCAGGTGGATATCTGCTCCACTATGGACCTACGTGGTCTGCAGGGGGACAACCTGCCTCACCATGGCCTTCACCATGGGCTGCAGGGGAATCTCTGCTGTGGTGCCTGGAGCACCTCCTCCCCTTCCTTCTTCACTGACCCTGGTGTCTGCGGAGTTGTTCCTCTCACATATTCTTACTCCTCGTGAGACCTTGGAGGACCCCGCGCCAGAGCAGGTGGATGCCCAAAGGAGGTTGTGACCCCATGGGAAGCCCATGATGGAGCAGGCTGGAAGCAGCTAGAAGCAGCTTCTCACAGAAGCCACCCCTGTAGCCACCCCCGCTACGAAATGCTTGCCACGTAAACCCAATACAAACTCTCATCTTAGAAAAAAATCTCTGAAGAATAAACATCTAAGAACAAAACTGTTGAGAGAGCAAGGGAGAGTTACAAACATATACAGCATTCCTATGATATAATATTTGTATAATATTAAGCTTGAAACTGTGTCTAATATTCAGTTGCATTATAGCACAAAATAAATTTCCCTAGGATTGGTCACAGCCTGCTGTCACTCTCTTATATAAAAAAACTAATTCTCACTAAATGAAATTTTTTGTTATTGTCTTAGCTATTTGATACCTTTCAATGAAAATGGTGGTATAGCTTCATAGACTCACTAGCTGAGCTATCTTAATTTCCTATATGTCTGTATTCAAAGAAATTCAATCCCTTACAGAAACAAAACCCAACAAATCCAGATCCAAAATAGGCTAATTAATCCACACACACATAATGAACAGTTAGTATAAAGCTTGTTCTTGCTTTTCCATAATGCAAAATTCATTCTTCCTGCAAACTATTTTCATTAATTCAAGAAAAAATATGCTATCAATACACGGATATTTGTAAAAACATTTGGTGGAATGCTTTTCCTTTACGTGCTTCCACACCAATAGTTATCAGAATTATAGTTTTTCTAGCAGAATTATAGGCCTGAGTTAAGCAGGCTTCCAAGGTCATCCTTCAGAAAACTCAGAGTCAGGTTGGTAAGTACTGGGATAAAGACACAGCATGAACTGAATCTGGAAATCAGTATTGTTTATGTTTAATTATTTTATTTAATATGTTTTAGAGGTGAACTATTGAAAAAGACACTATGTTGGACAAAAAGCGTGTTTAAGTGAGATTCTGTTAGGAAATATATGCAAATAACATCCATTTTCCTGTGCAAAAAGCATGCAGGTGGGGTGTCCTGCAGCCAGCCAGCTGTGGCAATGCTCAGTCCCACACAGGCTGCCTGATGGAGCCGCTCTCGCAGCCCTGCACTCTGAGCAGAAGGAAGATACAGGCATGTGCTCTAGCGCTTATACCTGGCTGGGGACTCCCGAGTGCCTCCTTCTACGGCGCTCCAAAGTTGATATGGTTTCCTGAGAAACCGTGTCAGAAAAATGGGGAAAGAAACATTGCAAATGGAGGTGGGGGATTTGCCTTAGCCCTGTCTTCCCTTCCCACCCCTCTCCCCCCAATAAAAAAATACAAGTTCATGGGCATTAAGATGTAAGGAACAAATTTAGAAAAACTCTTTTTTTGTTGTTTTTTTTTTTTTTTTCCCAGAAAGTTGAGGATTTAAGAGAGAGGGAGATCATGGAAAACTTTTTCTAAAGTTTACTTCCAACTCACTGAGGTCCAGAGCGTAGAACTAAACAACATGATTACTGACTACGATTAAAGTCCTAGCATTTTCATTTTCTGAAGTGTTTTTTAATATCTAATTTCAAGAACATGGCTTATTGTAGCTACTGTAAATAAGCTTTCTGACTATGATTATGAAATAAGTCAGAATGTATGTAAGGATCTTTCACAGACTTATCTGTATAGATGTTGGAGAATAATGTGTTCTACCAGAAACCCTGGGTGTTGCATGTATGTTGCATGTGTACGAGAAAAAAGAAAACATATCTGATAGTTTGGAAGCATATTTCAATGTAGGCTATAAGAATGGACTAAAGAATTATGTGATAATGTAAAAAAAAAAAGGAAAGTAAATACAGTACATAAGGTTAATAAGAACAGAATTATTTCATACGGAAAATAATAAACATACAGAATAAACTGTCGAAATTGAAAGTCTGGATTTTGCCAGAAGATAAATGAATTTCACACACTAAGCAGTTAAGCTTTGAAGGGAATATATCAGAAAATTGGAAAAGGTGGATACAGCAGTTCAAAAAATATATGAGCACTACAGAGAAAAGCTTCACATCAAGACTAAAAAAAAAAAAGAAAAACAAAAAATAACTGCCTGTAATGTTGGTATTGCTGTGTTGTGCTGCAAGGCAAAGGCCTGGGGAATTTCACATTTGAAAATGAGTAAATGAACAAAATCTATGTTTTGATCATAGTGTTTGAAGTCTGAGTCCTAAGAAAAATATCAACTCAAATTCCATATGTTCAAAAAAGGAAGCAGATGATATATTTTATTAATTTACAAGAGAACTTCAATGATACTCAAAAATCTATGAATATGAACATTTTGAAGATGTTATAGTTCATGAAAGAATTTAGGAATGATTCACAAATATTGCATTTAAGAGGGGAGGAAGGTCCCTTGTTATATATAAGTGCATAAAAAAAAACTTCTACAAAGGTTACCACAAATAAGCAACGCAATGAAAATTAAGACTGGTCAGGAAAAAAAAACCTACATGTGAGAAACCAAAACTTAGGAGGTTACCATGAGCACTGAAACAAACAAAAGAATTCTTCAAACTTATCATTAAACAGAGAAGAATAAGGAAAAAAAGTAGGACAACTACATCATAAGGCTGATTCCAAAAATTAAAATAAAACTATGAGTTCAATAGTTCAGTGATTTCCACAGTGTGGAGCCACAGACAACAGATGTCAGTCTTGTTATTTAACGCACTAGTGGAAGCATTTGAAGTATATAAGTGCTACACAGCATCCTTAATTAAATATCAACAGAACACTACTTGATACTTATTATATACAATATTAGGCATATACTAACCCTCACAACATACATCTCATTAACTGGAATAGCCAGCAAGACAATATAGTTTGAAGATTTGGTTGTATATAAATGGCAGTTGGCTCATTAAAAACACCTCCTTTATAAACACTGTAAATTACTTTCCAGTTATATTCAGGAGTTATATTTTGAAAGAGGAACTAGTATTTCATGGAAAATAACTAACAGTGCTGCTAAGAATGGCACGCTGATGCTCAGCACCGGCTCCTGAAAAGCGAGTTGTGCTGAAAGCTCCTGCAGCTGTCTTCCACCACTGCCTGGGGCCAGGGGGGGCTGACCGCCTGACGCAACCTGCCACCACTCTGCTGCCATCAGCCAGCTTGCAGGGACCTCAAAAGCCCACGACTAGCCCCTCACTTGCACATGTAAATGTAAAAGTCTACAGATAACAACATGGTGGTGGCAGGTCACTGGGGCAGCAACACAGGAAAATAAATGAGAGTAGACACCTGACCTAGAACTTGGATGGAGCCTTTCCAGTTTAGGTAGACTAGTAGAGCCCCAGAAAAGAGGTTCATATTTTTTGCTGTCAGCATTGCACTTTTTTTTTCTGTAGGAAAATAAGGGATTTCAACTCCCATGGAAATTCCCATGGAAAAGTGAAAGGATGTAGGATGGAATCCAGTACTGAGATATGCACTATGAGATACTCAAAAACTGAATTTAAATGCAAGTGTTACAAAGACTAACGTGATAATGGGTGATATAAAGCATAGAGAGGGATAAATAAGAAGTCTTACCATAGGGACCATTTTGTGAAAGTATATAGCAGCAAATAAATAAATGAGAGCAGAGCATTTAGTAGCAGGAAGAATGAAAATGAGGGACTTCCTCTTAGGACTGCAAAGCAGGGAAATTTGCATTATTTCTAGCATACTAATCTAGTGCTTGCAGAAAATATAGATAAGTTCAAAACAGTCACAGTGCACAATATTTTCTTCTGAAGACAAAAATTTTAAAGCGATTCAGAACAAAAGAGAGGTAAGTTGTGAAATAAGAAATTTGGGCCTTTAACCCTGCATTTCACTAGCAAGTCCCAAACTCTTACTTACTGGAAGAACCAATGTTTTCTTCCTTGGATCCAGCCTTTATTATCTTGATGTTTCCTTCTCTCCCTCCCTCTCCTAGCCATTTCCTAATTTTGAAAACTGGGAAGGACAGGTTAGTTGATATTCAGTGAGGGTTTGTAATTGTATAGTTACACAAATAAAATGCTTTTCATGGTTACATGGTTTTAACACAGCACTAAAACAGAAAATCAGTGAAAACTAAAACACTACATTGTGGCCCCAAATCTGGTGTGAGGAACATATTTGTTCCCCCACTCCTTCTTATAACATAAAATAAAATCAGGATGAGCCAATATCAGAGGAGAATAACTGGTTTGTAAAAATTAAAATGGATGGATTAATTTCTCTTCATTTTACAATAAGTTATGTCTATCAGGGGCACAAGTATTTGTATTTTTACAAATATAACCCATAGCATTTTATGAAAAATTAAGTTCAGATGTCACCCTTGTCATGACTGTAGCCTGTTAGCAACCTCCAGAGTAGTATTTTCTTTATAGTACACCCACATCCTACCTCTCATCTTGGGACACAGATGGAAGGGCAGACAAGGAGGAAGCAAATGTGGAAAAAAAGAGGCCAATAATATGCACAAGAAACATTTACCAACTGGCAGAAAGTGCGTATTCAAATCAGCCATGGCACCTACATTAAAGGTAATGTGCCAAAAACACACTCCAGACACAATAAAATATTGAATCATCTTTTCTAGAACGTTACATCATATGGTAAGTGTCTTCCTACTTGAAGATCACACGTGTCTATTTTTTTGGTTCATGAAAACAATATTATCAACCTGATGCAGCAAAACATCTTTATGGAGATTGCACTCACACAGTTAAATGGTATGCTGCAAATCCCTTGCTGTTAGACAAGGACAAAAACAGTTATCATTTCCAAGAAAGCAGTATAAGGACACATAAACTTTCATGCCAACACTCCACTCTCCCACACACTGCACTTCTAAAACATAGTCACTCTGATGGTGTGGCTGGTAACACTTTCAAAGCCAAAGCCAAGGATTTGAAAAATCCTTCATGTCATCTAGAATACGTAAAGTGAAATTCCAGTATGACGTTTGAAGACTGTTTTAATTTTTATTCTAGAAAGTATGAATGCCAACAAAACTGGAAGGCTGACATGGTGCACCTGTGAAATATATCTGTGATAACTGCATGCAGATTGATCCTCAGATGTTATAGGAATGTAAAAAAAATGGATTTGCCATAAGAAGATGACCTTTTTTCTTTTATGGATTGTTTCTCCCTGTCATGTTTTGTTTTAAGAAACCTAGTTTGCCCATAGAATAATTTCTCCTTTAGGTCCCACTTGGTAGTTATTGAAGCCATTTGAAGACTGTCATTAACTTCCACTGCATTTAGACTAGCTGAATCAATTCATTTATTTGCAAAGAGTTGCACACTCATGTTTACAAAATCATCTGCCTAAAAGTTCTAAAGTGTAACAACAAGCGACTTGCTTTCAAAATGTATTTAAGCCTTTGCAGAAATTAGTTCAAACATTGGCTTATGTAGCATTTGTAATTTCAGAAAAATCCTGTGTCAGAAGATGGGCTGGGAAGAGGGAGCAAAAGAAGATCAAAGGATTGGTGCCTTCCTACCACACACTTTTATTCTCAGTATAGATACCACATGAGTACCATGTAGCATCCTGAAGTTAAAGGCCCCAGTCTACAGCTTGTAAGAACATCTCCATTTTCCATGACTCACTATGCTGTCCACCTCCACATATAATTCAAAATTGGCCACTTCCTCAGTTTCTGCATTTCTGTAAACACACCACATCTGTAACATTTTCTTCCCACTCTTTAGCCCTAATTTCCTCTCTCCAGCCTCGTTCACAGTAAATATCTGCAAGTTGCTCTGTTTTCTCACTGAAGGAAAAAAATGCTTACCAAAGATCCAGTTTGCAAAAATAAACTGTATTGTAATTACATTACATGATTTTGGAAGATGACAATTACCATGGGATTCCACTTTTGAGACATCATGTGAAATAAAAGCATCTGAAAATTAGGATATTGTTTCACTAGAGCAGTCCATCTTCAACACAAAGAATACATCTCTCATATATATATTTATATATCTCATATCTATTTATGCTTTTTTATATTGCTTGCTTGAAAAGAATGTAAGGGGTTTTGACTTATTTAACAGAAACAGGTACGTGGTATGTTTTATTTAATTATTTGACAGTAACATATATTTAAAAATTGTCCATATTTTAGTTCTCGAGAAAGAAGGTACGTATCACTATGAATCAGAGAATATTGGCAGATGCAAAAAAGGAAGATATTTTACATGAGTTCATTGAATACATTACTTTAAAAATATAGTATAGTTTTTTATTAGCTTTTAGTTTCATATATGGCTTATAATGTTCATATGTCATTCCCAAAAGGATATTTTCATACCTATTCCACCACATTTTCAAGACAGTAGAGGGGCTACTGGTTATTGTTCTTGAAACACACAGAGAACAAAAAACCTGTTTTAATCCCCGACTTGTTTTTCATGTATCAGATAAAGCACAAATAGAGAAAGGCAAAATTTGTCCTCTTCACCAATATGGAGTTATTTCAGGGATGAATTGGGCCCACTGTCTACCTGCAACACAGATCTATTGGTCACGCTGTGATGGTTTCTTAGATATGGCTTTCCCACAGTATTAGCCAGCAAGCTGCTCAGTATGGCTGCTGTGCTCTTGCCAAAAAGGCTGATTTGGAAACCCAGTTCCCAAACCAAAATAGACAAATAAATGATCCTTTGTTCAATGCTATATTAATGGCTTTGATCCCCATAGAAGTTTTTCTTTAGTCTTTTAACTAAACATTTAGCCTAAAATAATGTGATATTTTTACATTAAATGTAGCCAATGTTTCCTTGATACAGGCTGTAATACAATATAACTCTGATAAATGAATTTTCGTAATACAAATAGAGAGGAAATTATATTAAAAAGTTAAGATAATGGTATGAGCAGATAAAAGGCAATGGACTGAAACGAAAACAAATAGGAAAGGCAGCTTAACTTCTCACCAACAGAACAGCCTCTCCTAGATTTCTCCTGGGGGCTTTGTTGTTGTTCTTTTTAACAAGATTCTTTCTATAGTGTATTGCTGATTAAATGAGACATATTGCACCTGAATTTTAAAAAGAAATCTTAGCCAACCAAACATAAACAACAAAACAAAGTCACAATCTGTATCAGAAATTAATTTTCCAGTTGCTCCACTTGAATGTATATCTTACAGTTTATTGACAAAATGTTTCCCAGTTATCCCAGTTTCTCAGCTTCCCACATTTGTAAAAGATCTGCCTGAAATGTGATATTTTCTTAATTAAATCATCAAAGGATACTAAATATCAACTTACCTCCATCTGAAACCTTTCTTTTGTTGGATTTTAACATTCTATGTTGAATTAAAAATTGCGTTGCTAGAATCAGTGTGAGGGATAATGCTGGAATGTTATTTTCAGGCACACGCTAAAAGTGCTCTAAGAAAACTCTCTTCTTTAACATACATACTGTCCTGGTTTCGGCTGGAACAGAGTTAATTTTCTTACTAGTAGCTGGTAGAGTGCTGTGTTTTGGATTTAGCATGAGAATAATGTTGATAACACACTGATGTTTTAGTTGTTGCTAAGTAGTGCTTACACTAGGCGAGAACTTTTCAGCTTCCCATGCTCTGCCAGGTGCACAAGAAGCTGGGAGGGGGCACAGCCAGGGGGGCTGACCCAGATTGGCCAGAGGGCTATGCCATACCATATGACGTCATGCCCAGTATATAAACTGGGGGCAGTTAGCCAGGGGGCAGTGATCACTGCTCAGGGATGGGCTGGGTGTTGGCTGGCAGGTGGTGAGTGGTTGCATCACTTGTTTTTCCTGGATTTTGTTTCTCTCTCTCATTGTCTTCCTTTTCATTACTGTTATTGTTGTTGTTGTTGTTATTATTATTTCAATTATTAAACTGTTCTTATCTCAACCCAACGCTTTTCTTACTTTTGCTCTTCAGATTCTCTCCCCCATCCACCAGCAGGGAGAGTGAGTGAGTGGCGGTGTGGTGCTTGGTTGCCAACTGGGGCTAAACCATGACACACACATATATATATAATAACTTTTTCTGTTTTATTAGAGAGTTCAGAAAAAAGCAAAATCAGAAAAAGCACACATGACTTTCAGTGAGAAAAAAAACAGTGAGAGAGAATGTTGCATTCCTGTGCTATTACAGGACAAATTATTGCCAAGTGCTCTCTCTAAGATCTTGCAGGAGCAGCAAGAGAGATCATGTAAAAAGTTCTTATGGTTCATAGTCTCCTTAAATTTCCTCAAAGCAGGCAAATTTTTGAGGGTTAAATATAAAGGGGTTTTTTCACTTGAGCGGGGACACTGAAATGCATAAAGTAAAGCATATATGTAAGTTCATTAGTGACTTTCTTTTAGTAACAGGAAGTATAAATTTGTATATCTTATATGTTTAAGCTTAAAAGCATCACTGCTCAAAGAAGAAATCACCTTTGAGCTTAAGGAATCTAAATGTTACACCACCAATAAAATGAAACTGGAATAGTAAGAAGAATTTTGAATACAATGGCTTTTGCATTTACTGTCCTCAGCAAAAAAAAAATTTAAAAAAATCAGTATTCATAAAAGATTGCCAAATATCAAAGAAGATCAGGGAGGAAAATCAATGATGTTTATTATTTTAGTCTTTCAGACTCCTTCTGTCTTCCATCTCATGCCTTTCTTTCCACTTTTTCTGTTGTGTATACTATTGCCGCATGTGTCTTTATCATTTGATGACTTTCAGTAATGCAAAGGATTGAACCAGATAGTTAGAATTGAAATAAAACACTTGTTAGCTATGACCTGAAAATCAGCAACAGGAGTAATAACACATATATGTATAATCTAACACAGCTTTTGTACTGCATTGTAATAACACTGTGCTCTTCCCCTTCATTACCTATGACCAGAAATGGTAGCTCCATGTAATTGATACTGCTGACTGCTCAATCTGGAGTAAAAGTCAATTTTTCCATGTTTAGTTTGAGTATTTTTCATGTCTCCATTTTATGGTACATTCTGAAAGCTCTGTAATAGGAGTTACAGAAACCCAGATGAATGGGTTTGGCGTGCTACATGACATTGGAGAGATGGGGTGGTCACAGAAATGACTGATTGTGTCAGATGGAGGGAGAAGAAGTCAGGAAATATCAATAATGGCTTGAAAATAAAAACTTCCTGAAAGGTGAGTGAATCTCTAAGTGTGGTTCCTTTTTTTTTCTGTCTCCAGGGATGTAGACATGCTCATAGGTTCCTTAATATTTCATGCAAGGGCAAACAAAATCCTGGTTTTAGAAAAGGTGAAGCACAGGGGTTTTTTTGTTCATTGTATTACGTATCTGTCTCCAACATTTTGCAGAGAAGACAAAGAGTCTAGAAGCTTTCAAATACATTACACTGAAAAAGCATTTAACAGTGATGCAAGAGTTTAAAATAATAATAAAATAAAATTAAAAGGAAAAAGAAAACCTGAGAAACTCTCACTAGAACTTACTGGACCAGACCAGGGAATGATTCACAAGTTTTTTTTAGTGTGCAGATATTTTGCCTCCATTTTCTGCAGCTGCTGCTAAAATAAAATGAAAGGTGTTTAAATTTACGTAATCAAAAAATACATAGAGACCACAGCCTCAACTGCAGATAGCAGTTCTGTCCATTTTAGGAAAGGGAGTGGAAGACTAGTTTTAATCTAATTTTCCAGTTTTCTAATGCTTGCTATGACAGAAGCCATTATGAGCCAAAGCATACTTCAAAACCGCCTAGAAGGTGCTTTAAAATTAAACTAGTTTCAGAAATCTTAGAGACCCCTGTGCCAGCTGGGGACAGGAAAGACATCACAGCCAAACATGTAGCTTTGAGGAACAAACATGATTCCTAGAGAATCATGCTGCCAGGAAAAAGCTCCATTTAGGAAATGCCTAAAACAGCACAGCAAGCTGGACAAAACCCAGCCTGCCAGCTGTCAGTCAACCATTTGGGTATCAAACATTCGTTTAGAGACGGATAGTTACGGAGCACATGGAAACCCTCATAGCAGGAACAGCCATAACAGAGATCATGGTTAGCACAGGTCTTTGCCACAGTCATCTGAACATTTCAATTGCTAAGGATCATTAGTACAAACATAGCTCTGGATACTTTGTCGTGGCCTGAAGCTGTGGTACATGGACAGGAAAAGATTCATGCACAGCTCAGCCTTCTGCCTGGCTCTTAGGGCACTGGGAGACAGAAATAAAGGGAAGAAAAGAAGAAATACTTTGATTTTTGGTTACACTGCAATTCTGTTACTGTGTATGTTTGAATAATATACTTCCCATAGTACAATAAGCCCCAGCCTGTTTTTAGCAGTCTGCCTACAATAGAGAATGAGTAACAGGATTAGAAACATCTTTATTACAATTTTATTCCCTCTCTGTGCCATTTTTCTCAGCACTTTACTGCTTTCCTGCTTCTGTCCAGGATAATAAAAGAATGGGATACCTCTCCTCTTATCCAACTATTCAGCTGATACTAAGAGGATAATAAAAGAATGATTCAATGTCCATTTGGAAAATCAATCAAAGTGGATTTTAATCTATTCTCAAAGGCCTACAAATCAGCTGAAAAAAATCATTACATAAATCCAGATCCACAGTCCCTTTCAGTAACATGGATAAGTGTAAGTATACATGAGCAGATTTTTAAGGGAATTTACAGCTTTTAACTCAGCCATCAAATGGGATTTTCAAAGGTACCTAAGTATTTAATTCTCATTGGTGCTTATCTGCATCTTCACGAGCCTAAGTGCTATAAAAAAATCCATCCTTTGATCATCATCAAGTGCATAAGGAAACTCTCAAAAGCAAGTAAATAGCTGACAGATATTCATTCAGAAGTAGGAGGGAGCAGACAGAAGAGAATTGTAATTTAAAAGAACAGGTCATTTCATAAATAATCTGCATTCTCTTTGTCTGTCAGGAACAAATAGCTCAAGTAAGGAGAAGTCATATAATTTTCATTCCCCAAAAAGGTCTTTAGTCTTAGTCTGATTCAGGCATAGTCCTCAAAACATGGTATATTGTAGCTAATATTTTCCAGTCTCACTTACCCTAAAGAAAAAGAAGAAAACAGAAAAACATGTTTTCTGATTCCATTCAGTCTCTTCCAGTAAATTTAGGCTACTGCAGTTTAGGATGTAAGCATCTGCCCAGTCCTTTAAGAGAGCCAATGATTTCCTTTACATTTCCTGCTCCTTTATGTTACATTTTTGAGAACATATTTATCTTATTCTGCTTTTCCACAGCAGAAATATTATTTTTTCTCATAGAGAAGAAATTGTTCTGCCAAAAATTCAAATAACTTACTTTCTGCCAAGAATTTGACTAACTTCGTTTAAACTTCATTTCTTATGGAAGATGGATACACTTCAGTCTTCCAGATAGCATTTGAAAATGACATGCAAATTCCTGCATATGCCTTAAATTTGCAGAAATGAAATTGTGTTTGTCACTGAAAGTGTTCAGAAGAAAAAATGGAAAGCAAGTTTCTTTTAGGTCAAAAAAATTTTGAATTTTCTTGAACTTGCATTTTGCAATTATGAAACATTTCTTTCTCAGGACTCATCACATCTCTTGTATCTGCTTTATTGCCATGGTCTGTAAGAAAAGAGGCTATATTCCTTTTCTCTCTCACTGAGGTTTTACACTTGTTCTTTCTTCTTGGCTTCTGAAAGTTATTCCTGTTTAAAAATAGAGTTGCTTTTGTCTAGTGTCTATGTAGACAAATAAATAAGCACCTCCACCAGAAGCATGGTCTCTGCATTTCCTGTGCTCTAAGGAAAACAGAGACTGTTCATCCTTGTTATTTGCACGAAAAGCATGAATGACAGGCTTTTTTTATTATTATTTGATAGAGTATAAATGCAACAGTGAAATGTCTGTCACACGAGCTTGTATGACTGCAGAACTCTGTTCCCGAGTTCATTTACAAAAAGCACTTCCATCGCAAGGTTTTGAATGATATATAGAGAGTACAAACTACCTCTAAGGGTTGCTGATTACATTGCTTATTTAGAATAACTTACTAATAACTGATCAATACCTCTGACTTCCTCACTAGCGAAGTCAAACTCAACAGTATTTCTATTTACTCAAAAATTCAAGCATAAACGACTGATGCAAATGAGCATGTGTTTTCTCAAGGTGATAAACTCTAGGGAAAATGCTGTCTTTACCAAAATCCAGTATCGTTTAAAGCAAAACAAAACTAAATTCATGGCAGTGTGCTAGAAAAAAGAAGAAAATAAGAAGTATGTTTGATAGTTTGCATCAACAAAGTTTGCATTTAATCTGTATACTTATCATACAACTCTAATGCTTTGTTTTATGACACCTGGATGCTGATTTTTCTTGGCTAACAAATTTTCTGGCTGTGTAAGTGAAAGTGACTTTTTGAGGGGATGTAGAAGCCTTTTAATCACTCAGATTCACAATATAGCTATCATCATGGATTCCAGACTTCAGCTTCCTGGCGCATAAATCAAAACCAAATCTGGATTCAGGTGCTCACCTATAAGCACCTAGCACCATGCTGAAACAGCACGAGGTCGGCAGATATGGAACTCATTCCCTCCTGGAGGAGTAGTGGGAGACCCAGCAGCAGACCCCAGGGCACCTCAGAGGGAATTAGACAGCTACGCTCAGGCAACTGAACAAGGTCTCAGGAGTCTTCAATGCTGGCAAATGCTACATACTTTTCCTTCGGACAGGAAACTACAGCAACGCATTCAACTTAGGTTAAAACCTGAAAGTCATGCCAAAGCTGTAATGATGTCAGAGGAGGCAGAAGAGACTTGTAGATGGGTAGGATTTTTCTGAAACTAAATGAAAACTTCTAAAAACTGGCCCAAAAGAAAGAATTTTTACTGAAATGCTGAAATGTTTCTGACATCATCTATAGCAACTTATAAAATTGGTTTTGGTTTTTTAAACAAGTCAGGAAAGATAGAAAAAAAGGTTGAGAATAATATCACCCTCAGCTAAATAAGGTTAGCCTTAAAGAATGAATAAATCACTTTTCTTGGGTAAACAGTAGAACAGAGATTCTACATTTCCTATATTTAATTCTATGATGAGAAATGCAACATTTTACATAAAAAGAAAAAAACTAATAAAATATGAAATATTCAGCTTCATCTATAGACTACCTTTTTTTTGTTAAAAAGTCATCTTTTATGAGATCATTCAGGCCTGATCTAAAGGCCTAAGCTTAGACACTGATGGCAAAGACACACAAATACTTATAATGGGATGATACATTCCATTGTTATAGGATTAGTAGAATTAGTAATGGTTTAGTAATAGTAGAATTAGTAATGAGTCTGCAATTAAGAATGTTTTTAAACATTTGTTGCCATATTTAAATAATTGATTCTCTGAAGATGCTCTCTCTGATATTGACTATGCAAAGCTTGTGCTCAGGCAACAAGAGACAAACAGAAAGCCATATTTTTATATTGTACATAAAACCTATTCAGTATCTACTTTACTTTGCATGTTTTATGATCCAAATTTAGCAGTTTCTCCAATCTTTTAATCTTTAATGATGCTTAAAAGTACAAAATACAGTGAAAACATTATTTTCCACTTTTTTTAACCAAATATATTACTTGAAATTGTTTGAAATACTAGTCTATACACCAGTGAAAAGAAATTAAAGCTAACCTTCCGTCTAAATCATCATCATCATTATGGACTTATTTTCAAGAGTCTAAAACAGTGTCTACATTAAACTGTTAAAACTTTGAACCGGAAAATAAATTACTACAAACTGATAAAAACTGGGGAGGAAAAAAATGTCTAGATGTGCACTGCCACCAGAGGATATATGACAGAATCTGCATGAATTTTAAAAACAGCAGGGAAAAAAACCTCCAGAATACATTTTGCACCAATAGTATACCTAAATTAATCTGACAGATAAGTTTTATCAGCACTAGCACAAATGATCTGAAACTATATATATATTTTTTTCTTACAGATGAACTAAAAAAGATGGTAACAAGCTGAAATAACTCAGCTAAAGTGACATTCTGGGGAGAATTAATTCATGAGGTGTCTTTAAATAGAAAATATAGAATCATAGAATCACTTAGGTTGCAAACGACCCTTAAGATCACCAAGTCCAACCATTAACCTAACACTGTCAAGTCCACCACTAAACCATGTCCCTAAGCACCACATCTACATGCTTTTTAAATACCTCCAGGGATGGTGACTCAACCGCTTCCCTGGGTAGCCCGTTCCAAAGCTTGACAACCCTTTTGGTGAAGAAATTTTTCCTAATATCCAATTTAAACCCCCCTGGTGCAACTTGAGGCCATTTCCTCTTGTCCTATCGCTTGTTACTTGGGAGAAGAGACTGACATTTAAACGACCAAAAAAACTTCCTTTGCAGCACTCATGGTACCTAGCCAACCTCTTCTGCTTAAACTGCTTTTAATGTCTGACTAATTGATAGTCAGGGGCAAAATTAGAGTCTCACTCTCTGTCTTGCCAATTCAAGGCATGCATCTAAGATGTTGATTTGAACAGAATAAAACACCACATTTTACATTAGAAAGCTGTCACAGTCCTAGGCCATTTCTAATAAATAACTGTGGCATTTACAACGAAAAGGGAACAACAGCACAATAACAATTTGTCTGGTATCAGTCTGTTCAAAATTCCTTTGAAGGCATGTTGAGAGGGAAGTCTGCAGTGTGGTCCCCCAGGAGGCATTGGCATGTTTCATTATGACAGTCCTTGGCAGCTCATCAGTTCTACTCAGGAAGTGATCAGCCCCTTCCAGCAACCAAACTAATTTGTTTCCTATTCCAGCTTTTAGATTCTCTACCCTCTGGCCTTGTTCTTTTCTCTCCAAAGGAACCAAGGCAAACAATCCTATTTGGACTGGATTCTGGGCTACCCAAACCAGCTCAAAGCAAAGGGCAGAGGTGTGCCATGCCTAGCATCGCCTATTGTGCTACTGTCTACCCAAGAACATGAAGGGAAGAAGGATGGCAACCATTTTTCCCTGATGATTAAAGATTTTTCACTAAATTGCATAAACATCTGTCAAAAGGTTTTAGAGGAAAGCATGCTTGACATATTTTTAAGGTTGTTCTCTTCTAATGAAATCTGTCTCTCATTAAATTCATTCAGATCTCTTTGCAGCCTTTCACTGCAACAAGCTTTAAGTTGCCTTCAGAACAGTGTTTCATGAATGGAGAGCCTTGATATCTTTCTTAATTCAAATTTTGATCAGCCTTAATATCATTTCTGTGATGCTTCCTTAGCTGCTGTTCTGAATTAAATTACATTGATTTGTTTCTACTTGGTATTATGCATGCAGGTGCAATTAAGCCATAACACTCTAAGTTTCCATACTGAAATAAGAAACTGCAGAAGTAATCCTTCACTGGCCTTGCCACAATGGAAACTGTCTGCTTCTAGCTGAACAAAACCCCTGAGAATACCCCTTGAGAACTGTCTGAAAGTCAAAATGTTCCTGTCAAAAAAGACAGGAATCCTGTCGAATCCTGTTTTCCCTCATCAGCGGGATATAGGAGCGTAGTACCTGGAATAACCCCTACCTGGCAAAATCCCTGTTCCAGAAAATTCAGTAGCGAATGCTTGTCCCCAGGACTGGAATTTTATTCAAGCTATTTGAATGTTGTCTTTTTCTTCTGATTAATTTTCACAGATTATTTTTAAAATAGCTATTTATACCCAAATATTATAGATATAACCGTGATAAAAGCTACAGTTATAATTCATGCAAGAATACTGGTAACTATTAATAATTGTTGTTGGAAGTAGCTAATGGGCTCAATGAAGGTGATGGAGACTGTACAATAGATCACACCTCATTTCTGTGATCTGGGAACAAGAGCTTTTGTGTCACTACTGAACCCTTCTGTCATTTTAATGCATTAGGGTTTATACGTTGTTTGCATCTTTTATAACTGTATTAAATGTATTCACTGGTAAATGTCTGGACTGTGTCAAGAAAAGAATTGGACAAAGAAACCATTAAAATTCACAATCATGTAGTGTTTAATTTTAATCTATCAGTCCAGTTGCAACCATCTGCACAATTAACTTGTCTGACCAAAGAGAGGAGGAGGAAGCTTAGCTTGAATCTAGGCTTGAGAAAATAATGTGATTCTGCACACAGGCAAAGGATTTTCTGCCCAAATAAGATCACTAAAATGGAATTCCCAGGACTACTTTTCTCTTGGCATCCCAATGATCAAGGAAGCAGACACAACTGGTAGATAGCTGCCGTAAGGACTGAAAAATGAGACAGAAGCGTATGATCTACCATGTCTGGTCGAGAATTCAGCAGCACTCATACAGTCCCAGAAAAACCTCCTGTTAAAAATTATTTTGGATGACATGGGTTTTAAAAACCTCAGATAAATCATAGAACCTACCAAGGCTTATTGTCAGTGCTTTTATTTTTCTTTTTTTCCCCTAAGTATCAGGCTTACTGATACAGCTCTCTGAAACTGAGAGCTGCCCAAGTCCGCATGAATGCCACAATCATTAATCATGAACATGACAGCAAAGTTCCTTGGAGTATGGGTTGTACCTTCTTCTATATGCAATGCAGACATTCAATGAATAATAGACAGTATCACAAGTCCTAAGTCTTTTGACTTCACTTTTTGACTTTAGCTATCACTTAATATTAACTTTTTTTAATTTGTGCAGATGTACTTTTACCTTCTCTTATAGGGACAAATATTAGCTACTGATGTGAGCTGTCTTTCTGGATGGAATTTTTTAAGGAATTCAAGAAATTAGACACTTAGCTCTCTGAACTTTGAAATCGCAGCTGAAAAAACTAGTAATAATTTACAGAAAATATTTTCCACCAGCAGTTTCTGTAATAGCATCTTGCTACACTGCTCTCAATGCAGCAATAGCTTGCCCTAATACAGGAAACACTCGAAAAGATAATGTCAGAAACAGAAATGGCAGCAGCAGCTTAGCTCACACAAAATTTTGGGATAAATGCTTTTATTGCCCATAGTTCTGTGCTGTGAACTGTACACCACCCTTCATGCTCACGATGGTACTGCCATCCTTAACTATTGGAAACTCACCATCATTAGGGGGAGTCTTGGTCTTTGCATTCTCTTCTAAAGATCATATCTTTTTTAAGAGATTCGCTAATCTAAGTAGCATTTCTAATCTTTCATGCTTCATTTTAAATTCAAATAATGTATTTACATGTCTAAACAAATGCATCAGGGTTCAAAATATTGGCCTGTGTTTATAAACAGTACAACGGTCTCCAGCTTTTCTCTTTGATAAATGTGACAAACTTTAACATGATGAGAGGGAGCGAGACAGAATGTAATAACATGATCCAAGCAGTGACAGGAAAGTAATAGTGTTGTATAGTTACTATCAGTGACCTGATTTCAAGGGAAAGTTCTCATTAAATGTATGAATGCTTTTAGAGCATATTGGCAGTGTATTGGTTTTGCATGGCAAGGTTTTGGTAGCTGAGGGACTACAGGGGTGGCTTCTGTGAGAAGCTGTCAGAAGCTTCCCCTATGTCTGATAGAGCCAATGCCAGCCAGCTCCAAGATGGACCCACCACCGGCCAAGGCTGAGCCAGCGACAATGGTAGCACCTCTGGGATAACATATTTAAGAAGGGGGAAAAAAAAACCTGTTCTGCTGCAACCAGGGAAAGGAGTGAGAATACGTGAGAGGAACAACTCTGCAGACACCAAGGTCAGTGAAGAAGGAGGGGGAGGAGGTGCTTCAGGTGCTGGAGCAGAGATTCCTCTGCAGCCTGTGGTGAAGACCATGGTGAAGCAGGCTGTCCCCCTGCAGCCCACGGAGGTCCATGATGGAGCAGTTATCTGCCTGCAGCCTGTGGGGGACCCCACACCAAAGCAGGTGGATGCCAAAAGGAGGCTGTGACCCTGTGGGAAGCCTGTACTGGAGCAGGCTTCTGCCAGGACCTATGAACCCATGGAGAGAGGAGCCCATGCTGGAGCAGGTTTGCTGGCAGGACTTGTGACCCCGTGGGGGACCCATGCTGGAGCAGTCTGTTCCTGAAGGACTGCACCCCATGGAAGGGACTCATGCTGGAGCAGTTTGTGAAGAACTGCAGCCCGTGGGAAGGACTCACGATGGAGAAGTTCGTGAAGGACTGTCTCCTGTGGGTGGGACCCCACACTGGAGCAGGGGAAGAGTGTGAGGCGTCCTCCCCCTGAGGAGGAAGGAGCAGCAGAGGCAACATGTGATGAACTGACTGAAACCCCCATTCCCTGTCCCCCTGTGCCACTGGTGGAAAGGAGGTAGAGAAAATCAGGAGTAAAGTAAAGCCTGGGAAGAAGGGAGGGGTGGAGGAACGTTGAACGTTGAACGTTTTTGAGATTTTATTTTATTTCTCATTATCCTACTCTGATTTGATTGGTAATAAACTAAGTTAATTTCCCCAACTTGAGTCTGTTTTGCCTGTGACAGTAATTGGTGAGTGATCTCTCCCTGTCCTTATCTGGACCCATGAGCCTTTAATATTTTCTCTCCCCTGTCCAGCTGGGGAGGGGAGTGATAGAGTGGCTTTAGTGGGCACCTGGTGTCCAGCCAAGGTCAACCCACCACAGGCAGAAAGAGGAGAAAACAAAATCTCAGAAAATTGTGATTATAAACAGTGGATCAAAATTTTGAAAAACAAAAGTGAGATAATAAATCTTACTTATTTGCAGGTATGTAGAACGTCCATATGCAGACAGTTGTCAAGATAGGATTTACGTATAGGATTATATCACATTCTTTCAGATCTCAGTTCTTTAGAAAAAAAGTCTCTGACTGTCTTTATGACTCATGTAGATTTGGTTATATAAACTGATCTCCAGTCATCTGTTTTCTATAGTGACTTTCTGCATTATGACAATTAAAATAAATGCAACTCCTGCAAAAAATATAAAGATATAAAATATGCAGTAATCTCTTTGTAGCTTGCTCAAATCTTGATCAAAACATGCTATGTACCACATCCCAAATCTCATCAAATATCCAACCTTGTTAAACCTAAAACCAAAAAGACAGACACAGCAGTACTCCAGGAGATCTGGGTTTTTTTCACAGGGTGTTCCAGCAGCTCAGCTGAGGGGACAATGACCATTTACTGCCATGGAATCAAAGGCAGCTAAACAAAATTTCACTCTGCATCAGCACTGTCTTCATTTACTTCCACAAAGACTGAAAGGGATTCAAAAAGTTTCCAATTTTGTTTAGAATGGTCTCAATCTGGCCTTTCTTTTGAAATAATTGCTTCTTTATTTCTGTGTTGAAAATGAATTCTGAATGAAAATAGCAACAATCATTGAACATCTTGTCAAACATTTAGGACTCCAGAATGAGAAAAAGGCTTATAGGTCTTCTCAGATTCTGCGATCATTTTCCATCTCTCTCACAAACTTTCCCATGGCAGTTTTGTCTAGTCATTTAGGTCTCTGTTCATTGCATCCTTATGTGATTCTTTTAATCAGAGCCATTACCTTTACTTGTCCGCACTTAGCCAACATAAAATATAGATAATGAAATATCCTTTCTACCTTAGATCTGTTTTGTGACAGCATTAAATGTTATCTTTTCAGGGAAAGCATCTTCTCTGATGCTACATTATTACAGTGCCCAATACTCATCCAAAAAGTCAACAGGGGAGATACATCTGATGTGTCAGAAGTCTCCAGATGTGTTGTTCCAAACTTCTATGATCAGCGTGGAAAGCACTGGATCATATTAAATCTTATTGGATCCCTAATTATAATGCTATAACAAAGCATTTGAAAATACTTGGATTAAGGAATTTGTATTAAAAGAGACTTCCATGCATTGTCAAAAGCTTTGCATCATCATGAAAAATAAACTACTATCTCAATGTAATTACACTGCCATCATTTAAAACTTTCCTGGTTTTCAACTTAACTCCTTCATCAGTCTAGCTCTATCCAGTCATCACTTCCCATGACTTCCCAATAGCCAGGCCTGCAACCCATGAGTTATAGATTAATCCAACAAACAAGCTGTAACAATCATCTGATTTTTGCCTTTTCATTGCTTCTTTCTCCTAGATTACAGTGCAGTAAATGCCCAAACCTTGACAAATAGCTCCCCATCATATTAACACTTCATTTCAGTGACACACATCTTGTTCTCATTGAGGTCACTCAAAAAAATTTTTAATCTTCTTGGTTTGGTAAAACCATCCTCTACTTTAATTCTCCCAATGGTAACAACCGTATAAAGTTGATACAGTTGCCTCATTTTTAGGATCTTGAATATTTTAAGACTTGCCTAGATTTCCACCCTTGTCTCTTCTTCACCTATTTTACCTTTCTTTCTATAATCTCACAGTATACAAAAACCCCTCTCTTTGGCAGTTGATCATGCCATCACTCTTGCTTAAAAAATTCTCAGTACTAACTTCTACAGAAAATCTTAAAAATAGGAAGCAATAATAACATTATACATATAGGCACAATTTTTAATCTGCAGAAATGTACACAAAAATTAATCCAATGACCATATAATCCTACTTAATTCCTTTCCATGCACCCAATTCTCACTTTAATTCTTTTTCTTGTACCAAATCTAAATTTAGTTTTGCAGTTCTTTTAAAGAAAGAATCACTTCTAAATAGCTGCTTTGTGGACTTCTTTGAAAAGAGAAATCTGTTTGCAAAATACAGCTAATCATATTCAGTTTAGAAATAATGCACGCACTTTAAGAAAGTGATTAGTATATGGAAGAGGTATCGAGGAAAACAACACTTTCCATATATACTCCATGTCTAGAAATCTTCAGACCAATTTTGGTACTCTTCTAGAAGCAAATATTTCAATCTTTGGTTCATATGTTGCAGGCTAGACAAGGAATTACACTACCTAATAATTGATTGAGTCTTTTCTTTTAAAAACTTCTAGTGTATATTTCCTCTCAAAATGTAAGCAGTATGCCCATCCACATATAGCAGCTACAGTCATGAACAGTTCAAAGAAACAACGAACTAGCAGTTGATTAAAAGTAATAGATTTCAACGCAGCTCACCATGCATAAGATACATAGAAGTTCTTTGAACTTGATAAAAAGACTAATTTATTTCTATCTTTGGATAAGAACATCAAATGCCTGTTAATACCATAGCTACTTCAAATACATGAATTCAATGGGGTAGTTATTGCAGCGTAAAGTCTTTAACTGCTGCTGGCAGTGGAATATTCACAGAAGTTTCAGCAACAAATTCAGCTGGTCATATCTAGGGGAGAGTTTTCAGAGTAGTTGGCTTCATGACTAACCTCAGACTTAATTCTGTAAATTTTATTCTATTTAAAGCTTCAGTCTCTCCTTTCCATTGGTAAAATAAATGGAAACATAAATTAAACTTGTACTAAGTATCTCTCTCATTATTCTTGAATCTAATATCTAGAGAAAAGGCAAACTATAGATTTCTGAAGGTTATTCCAAACTTGTTTGTGAGCTCTGAGCTGTTTTTTTGGGTTTTTTTAGTTTCCAAGCTAAGTTCTATTGTACAGGTGCAATGTGGATAATGCAGATAACTTATAACTGTTTCTTTCTTCTGATACAAAAATAACTTTTCCCTCCCTCCTCTGTGATATTTCCAATTTATTGAAACAAATAACTGACTTCTATAAAATTTATTTTGCAGTATGTTTTTCCAGTGCCATAAACTACCAAATCAGAGAAAATAGAAACACTGTACACATCTTTTAATGTCTTTGAAGAACAACAATAACAATTATATTTCGTGTCAGCTTTGCAAGGTGGCTTTCACCAGGCCCAATGTTTCAGCATGTAATTATGTCATTCAGTTTTCAGTTTTGTTTTCTTTTCCTTTAAAGCACCTTGCAAAAGCAACATCTAGGGAATTTCACACTGATAAAATCTTGGCCCTAAGATGGTGAATCACAGAACTCCCACGGATTTCAGCAGGGGCCAGAATCTCATTAATGCCTTTCAAAAACTACTATCCTATTAAATTAAATATAAAAACATACATTTAATTAATTGTGCTTTTCCAAAATCTTCAGAGAAGCACAGCTCCTGACTTTCATTTCTCAAAGGCTCAGAAAGGCGGGTCCTAGAACTACTCAGATCAATGGCAGAATCCACATTACCTCCCCTGCCTTTGGGGAGAAATGGCAGTATTTTATGTAATAATAGGCCTAAAATTGTTATTTCATTCAGGATTGTGCAAATAGTTCATTTTAAAAAAAAAGAAAATATTCAAGATGCTATCAAAGAGTATGTCTTTTCTTTTTCAGTTCTATAAATAATGAATTTGATGGTACAAAGGTACAAACAGCTTCACCCCGGAAAGGTCAAAACAGTGCTAAATTCATTTGCAGTTCTTGGTAAAAAGTAGTGAGTATATCAAGCTAAACTTTTTTCCTGAAAAATAAGAATATGTGTATTGCCCCCAGATTCAAACCTTAAGGACCTGGGACTTCAGCTTCTGAAATTTAGACTCCCTCCTCACAGATAAAATCCCAGAGAATCAACTGCTGTATTTTCAATTGTGTTTACACAGACAGATTGTCCATGCAAGAAATCTTTTCTCATGTTTCTCCTTTTCTAAAATCAAGAACACTCTAAGTACTAAGGGGAAACATTTATGGAGTGTATCATCAGTAAAGCACAGTGTAATGAGCACCACAACAACAACAAAAAAAATAGCTGGAGGCCTAAAATAAACTCATGTGTCTAAATACCACCCTGTGCATAGGTGCACTTGGGAATGGTGATGTTATCCAGAGGCTTTCCCCTCTAGGGCACCCATATAAAGTAGCGGCAAGGCAAATCTCCTATTTGTCCTGAAGCACACAAGCACATGAGACAGTAGTAAGAGGAAAGCTTAGCTTCTTGTGTCAGTAAAGGAAATGACTTTGCTACTGCCTAGGAAACATAACTATCCCACTCCTAGCATGTTCCTTACCCTATAAAGCAAATATTCACTCCTTTTTTCACTAAAGAAGTAATTACTTTGGTCGTATGTACCTTCGCTCCTCCATCACATATATTTTCTTACTCTGAGCCCTTCTGCCCATAAAGAAAAGGAAGATTCCTGGTCACAGTGTGAGCAGCTGCTCCTCACTGCTGCCCTTTGCTCTTCAGCACATTAACTCTACGTGCAAAGCATATCTCACATATGAAGGCTGGGTTTCCTCTCCCTCATGCTCAGGTTCCTGCTAAAATCTTCCACTCTGTAGGTGACCCACAACAGTCAGCACTGACATATGGAGGAGGATTCCTTTTCTTTTCTATTGCCCAGACACTCATCTAGCCTGTGGCACTGCTCCTTTCTTCAAAGTAAAATAATCATAAAGCACAATTACCTTTTCCTGACTGCAAATTTGGGGTGCCATTCTCATCCAGCTCCTATTTTTGATCATTTGTTGAGTCAATTATTAAACTCATCACTAAAATAATTTAAACAAATTACATAAAACAAGACATGATGATGGATACCAAAACAGTATCCAAATACCCTCTCTAATTAAACGTTGTCAACCTATATGTAGCTGTTAATTTCTAATATCTTTATGTAGGTCATAAGACACTCAATACATAAAACTGTTAAAATAGTTGCTCTAATGACAGTAAGCAAATTGCTTAGCCAGAGATAAAACCCAGGTATTAAAGAACTTGTCAAGGTCTTGTCTAACTATTGCTCAAATGCTTTCTCAATGAAGTAGAAGAGTACTTTGAAGGAACACAGTAAATAACTTGTGGTGCCAAAGCAAACCCCTGTAAGCTTTCCTACTGAACTCTGTCTTTAGTTGTGGAGAAACAAAACATACGCTCTGCTAAAAAGAAACTTTGCAGTATCTGCTTTTCAGGTCATGAACTTTTTATCTGATATGTTGTTGTTGCCATTGATTCATTAATTCTATGGAGCTGCATGCAGTTTTGCATTCATTATTTTACCTGTTCTGAACTAGAATAGGCTACAAGGGTCGAAAGCTCTTTTTTTTTTTTTAAAAAAAAAAGTCTCCTAAAAACAAATAGCCTATGAGATAAGACTGTACACAACAGTATTTGATGTATTACATCTCACTGGTATCTGACAACCCTTACTCCCTGGTGATGCAATTCTTTTCTAATAATTTATTCTCAGTCTATTAAAAGACAATTACAGATAATGCATCCAGGCAAGTGGTGAAGGATGTCCAGAACAGTAGTTGTAGAAAGGTTATCAAAACACAATTCTCAAAAAAGAAGTGTACTATTGATTTTTTAATCATTTCAGACAGAGACTGTTATATAGATTTTCTAAAGGATTGAACATAACTAGAAGAAGCTGGAAATGGATTTCCTCTTTGCTACTTCATATGTCATAATAATAGATTTTTTTTATTCATTTACCACTAAGTAAAGAACATAGCTAGCTGTTCAGAAGTCATCTTATGATACCTAGAGACTTGATATACTTTCAAATCTGTTGCTACTTTGAATGTTACATTCCATATTCCACACAACTCCTGATGAACAATTATTTACACATTATGCATAAATTAGTACAAAATCAGAAGCAGCCTTTGAAGGTTTTGTTCTGTGCTGCTGCTATCATCTGGGCTTTCAGTTATAATCTGGCCACACAGTAAAATAGGACCTTTAATAGCATTCTGCTTCAGAAAACATTTCTGATAAAGCAGGTTAGGTTGCCATTCAGAATCTGGAAATCAGGAGAACTTAGAGCATGCTTACATTTTCATTTGGATAAGGATGGATTTAAAAAGTGTTTTGCCTAATTACGATACACTGTTTCTGAGAGCATTTTACAAACTGTTAAATAGAAACCATTTACTAGGACATCTGGTCTAATAACTGTCTCCATATCAATATAGTCCCCATGACAACAACACAAGATGGAGGGGGTGAGTACCTCACAAGACATCAACTGAACACACACAACACTGGAACTTAGCAAAATAAAGCATTAAAGCAGGCATTGTGCTTTAAAAATTTTACTTTCAACATTTTCACATAGGGAATGAAGGGGAATGGAGTCAGAAACAGGGAAACTCTGAAGCTGCCCCTAATATGATTTGACATTTTTAACATTCACTCTCAGATCGGCTCATTGTAGACTATCGCTATTTTTCAGGCTTGGAATAGTAGAACATATCAACAGGTTTCCTTTCTTCTCTTCTGTACTGTAATTTCAATAGCCCTTTTACCTGATGCCACAGCCAAGATGGCAATATGAGACAATTCAAGATCGGATGACTGGAAATTATTTCATACACTTCAGCATTGTTAGGAATCATGGTTGTCACTGCAGATGGAAATTTGAAGCATGCAATAAAGTATTAGAAAGCAAGCCCTGCTGAGTAAATCTCGGAGGTGACAGAGGTACTGCCACCCCTTTGTCTTTAACCACATTGGTCAGTTTCTCTGTCAGGCTCCAAATGGGGCTTCTTCAAAAGGGAAGATGCTCTAATGTGTGATATGATCTGTAAAAAAGGCTTCGTACAGTCAGCTGGTTCTCCTTGCCCAACATGTTGGCATATCACTACAGAAGCAGCCATTGGTTTTGGCCCAGGTGGCAAACACCTGTAATGGCCGTAGTCAGGCATGCTTCAGGAAGCAAGGAGTCCACATGCACGTCCCATTGGCTGTTACTATCTAGTACCCACCAGGGAAAGCAATGATTTTAAATCAGTGGATGGTAGTCCTTGAAATAAATTGAAAAACTATTAAAACAGCACTGTTAAGCTTGATTCAGATGTAAATCTAAACATGAATATATGGCTGAGCAGGAATTGATCGGGGGAGCTATATAACTGCACATATAACTATATACAAAGGAGCTCACAAACTTTTACTGTACTTCTCTATACTTATCACGGACTATCAAACCACTGGTATGGCAGTGTGTCTTATAAGAAGCCTTAGGTTTCAGGAAATCTGCCTGCTTGTTGGATTTCCTTCAGGTGGGCAGAGGAAAGGAGACCAGGACTATGAGTGTATGAACAGTGACAGCATCTCCACCACGGTCTTCAGAGATTAAAAAAAGACTCTTTTCAAGAACACCGAACACCAGGTTTCTGCATTTCGGGAGGGTTAAATAGGAAGTTCCTTCATGGTGCTCAGCCTCTATGCTGAGCCCTAGATATTACCCTTTCTTTCCCTTGAACTTAAAGCGTTGATCTTAAAACTGGAATATGCCATAAAGTATTTACAAATAAACATACTACTGGATATACTGTTGACCTATAAAATAAAGTAAATAGTATGTAGTTTTCTTACAGTATGACTGCCCTGCCTATACAGTGTAGCTAAAAGGTTTTCATTTCAAAAGCATTTCTAATCACACACATTCATAATGCAAAAAAAAAAAAAAAGTGATTTAAAGCACAGTCTTGACCACAGTAATAAATAATGAAGTTAGTTCAACATCTGAGATATGGAAATGGTATCAAATGTGCTACTTATGCATGCTAAATTCAGCACTGTAACAGTATACCAATGATTTCTAGGACAGCCATGAACATCAGATGTTTACAGTGTCCTGACAAGGTTGTTTGAACACTCTCCCAGTGCTTCCTGCTAGTTTACAATATGTTGGCCATAGGTGACATAGCAACCATTAGTTTGGAGAATTGCATTATAAATCTCACATAAACATTAAGTTTATTGTTAATGACTATGATTTTGCAGTATACAGTTTAAGTGTATGTTCCCATGGCTCCCTCTTCTGGATAATCCACAAATAAAATAAGAACTACCCATTTAGAAGTGAAGAAAAACAATAATAATAATAACAAAGGGCAAAGAAGGAGAAAAATGGAAAAAAGAAATTTTAAAGTATTCTTTATCAAAACAGATTAATTTTCCTTCTCAATCTTTTTTCCAAATTTTTTTTTTTGCATTTCATGACTATTTTACCTGGAAAGTGTGATTTCGGCCACAAAAATGTTGTGAACAAAGACATCATATACATTGTTGTCAGAAATATACAGTCTTTTCTTCTTAATTGTTCTTTATCTCTTATTAAAATGTGTAGCAGTGGAGTTAAATAATCTGTAAGAAACTGGACAAAAAAGAGGACAGAACAGATTGGACCTACAATAGAAAATATATGAGTGGATTAAAGAAACTAAATATTGACTTAAAGTAGCTCAGCTGAGAAGAGAGGTGCTTGCCATTGTTAATAGCAGAATACATAAGAGAGGAATGTGGCCCATATTCATAGGGCCTGGGCAGTTAAACAATGGTTAAGCCCACAAGAGTAGGTTAAAAGCATTATCTGAAAACAAAAATAAACTTAGAAACATTTCCCCTGAATGAAATACCATATTTTTGACTTTTTAATAAAAATGAAATGAAAAGCTTTTACAAGAAGCAAAAAAAAAAAAAAAAGTGTTTTTAATTTTTCAACTCAGACAGAAAAGTTTCTTTTGGATAAAGTTTGTTTAGTTTAAAGGTTGAACAATTTGATCAATATATTCCAAAAGATATTTTTATTGAAAACTTGAAGTAGAAAATCAACTGTTCATACTCAGTATATCTGAGGATGGATACAATCAACAGGATAAGACTTAGAACAATCTCATTTAAAAGCAACACCTTTACATTCTCAGCTTTGAATATGAGGAGCTGAAGAGGTAAACAGAACTATAAAAACCCAAACCACCACATTTAAATGGTTGAAATGAAAGGAGATATTAAATGGATATTCCATGACAGATAAATAAAAATCATTAACTAGTGGAATAAGAACAAAGGGGATAAAATCCATCTCCCGAGTCCAGCTTAGGAAGATAAATTAGTAATATAAATTAGCTTCAACTGCAACACTGCATTCTCATTAGGAACATAATTTCTTAAGAGTGTTAATAGCTGAAGGATTTAAGCAGATGGACCACAATTTCCACCTCATATAAGCCTTGAGAAATAGGATATTTCTTTTGTGCTTTTGATTGGCTAAGCCAATGTAATTTATCAGGCGAGGAAACCCTGCTCATCAGTACTGTCTGCACATAGTTTTCACAGAAGAAAAGAAAGCACTTTAAGTACCAGTTTAAAGGTCTATCTTTAGGGCTTCAGGTTTCTTTTTAATTTAGATCTTTGGATTTTCAGATTTCCATAAGTTACTTTATTTTTCTTTCATAGATCTAAGTTCTCCTTATTAGAGTATAATGCTACACATTAAGTTAAGCACAGAAAGGCAGCTAGTTAGAAAGAAGATTGAATACGAGATTAAATCTTTGAATTTCCTTATTTCATTCCTCACTTAATTACAACGATATAGACATTCCTTTTTTCCTTCACAGAAAATATGAAAAAAAGAAAAAAGTAATCCAGTCTTTCTCAAAGAGAAATGCTGTCAAGTAATTTACAGTGAAACTAAGCCACATTCATTAACTTTTAAGGGCTGCTGTGCAGACTTAGACAAAAACTAATAAAAATACAGAACTTAAAAAGCATAATTTAACAGTGAAATAGGTCTCTCTAGAAAAGCTGAAAATGAAATGAGAACTGCTCCGCAAGCAACATCAAAATATTGCATGATGATGGATAAAGATGACATTTACAAGGTTTGGTAATGCAAAATGGTGAAGTTTACAGGAAATTAATCTAATATGGTAGACATATCATTTCTCACAGAGGCTGGATCATAATTCAACTGTCTTCACCTGACAAGGTCAAAATTTACCACAGTGTACACTAGACAACTGTAAGTTGAAGAGGCTTCATCACATCTTAAATCAGTTTCTGCATAATTTCAGACATAAAAATCTAATTCTGTGGCAACCAGAGGATTCATCCCTGCTATATTAAAAGGAAACTCTCAAAAACTTTTGATTAAAATATAATGAAGAGAAAAAAACACCCTATCTACTTAAAAAGCCTGTTCGTAATTAATTTGAATTATCAGCAAGCTAGCAAATATACAGTTTCCTAGGAAAGATAACACATAAACCAAAACCATCCATTTCTTTCAGCATATCAGTTTGGTTGCAGACTCAAGTTCCATTCTGATTAAGATGAAAACAATATGATTAATTTAATAACTATAGAGGTGTTCTTTAGGGTTTAGATTTCAAAATCAGGGTATGCTGCATATATTAAACCATAACTACAAATTCAGTTCCCGTCTATTCTTATGGATTCTTCTGAAAGCACGATGCAAAAAAAATCCGATTCAAGACAATTTTGTGTTGTATTCAAGTAGAAGACATCATTATTTTTGGTAAGGGCCCAGTCATAAGACCACTGAAGAGACTCTTCTGATCAACATTAATGACCTCCAAAGTCCTAAAGCATAGCTGTAACTTTTGACATTGACCTACTCAGTAAACTACTCATACATATTTAATGGGATCAAGTATTGAAGGACGAAATATTTGTAGAATATATTATTTTTATTATGTATGATCCAGGTCAATTTATTGTGATTTCACAGGAAATTACTGGCATTCCAGAAACTGGACCAACTGCTTTCACTTTTAGGGGGGTTCTTCATTTTTTTATAGACACATTACTATTGGCTACTCCAAAGTCTGCTTCTCCCATCAGCAGGGGCCCGGGTTCACAAAATTAACTATGGAGTTTATTCAAGACCTTATGCAGCAATCAGATTTCTTTGGTACCGAGGCAGTATGGCAGGCAGCTAGCAAAACACTATGTAGCGGTGGTCACAGTAATATATGACAGTCCAGCTGTCAAACTCCTGAAGGATCCAAAAAATCCAACTGTCATACCCAGTCCTTAAGGAACCAAAGCACAGCTGCCTTCTGCATACTTTTAATCAGTTCTTCGGACATTGCTTCATGCATTTTTACCAATTACCATTTGTCTGTCGTGTATCTATTGATCATTTCAATCAGCAGGCATAATTTTCTTAGGTACTACACACCTACAAGTACTGAACTTTATCATCATAGAGCATAGCCTGTGTGCAATGTATCTGGGAAAATCAGAGTCTGCACACATTTCCAAACTGATTCATGCAGATTTTCAGATTTTTTTTTAGTCCTGTTGTGGACTACACACATGTATTTGTTCTTCATTCTCCTATCTAGAGCTGCTGTTAAACCTATTTCTTCAGTTCCACACCTGTAAGTAGACTTCAGGCCTGCATATCACTGCTCTAACATATGTAAAATATAAAGTAAACTATATAGTAAAATTACATCTCCACACACAGTATATAGTACCAGTTTAAGAAAAAGTTAAATAGTTCCTTTACTGAAGCAAACATCATGCAAGATCAAAACCTGTGGTATTTGTAAGAAAGTTGTAGCTTTTTCATAGCTTTTTAAGGCAATCCAGTAAAACTTAACAGAAAACTGCATAGCAATGCATAGCACTGAATTCAGAAATAGTCATGTGATTTTCCACTATCTGAGGTTCTTATAGAGTAATTATTAATTGTGCATAATCATATTAAATATGCATAACACTCTACAGATTCATCCTCATTAAATACTATAGGATTTCTTCATTAAGGAGGTACTAAGTTGACTTCTTACAAATCTGGATAGGTATCTCTAATTAATTTAAATTGAATTAATAGATTTTAAAGTCTGGAGGAATCATCACAGCAATCAATTTCAACTTGCAGCATAAGAAATGACATGTTACTTAATAAAGTAATTGCTGCATCAAGATCATTATTTCTGAACTAGTTTGGACCCAACGTGCCAACTGCCTATATTGTCTTGTCTGTATTTCATTCTCAGTAATTTCTGCTGTGTGAAAAATAGCAACATAACCTGCCTTGAACTCTGTGTTATTTTTCCCTATTTTGCTCTGCCATTTTGTTAGGAGAAACATGGAGCCTGAACAGAATGGCAAAGTTCCTCTACTTATATTAAGAAAAAAGACCCATGACTGATTTAATCTCTAGAACTTCAGCAAAGCTTCCAGGCTGCCACGGAGCAGTGATAATTAGACAATCAAGATGAAGCAAGTGCTGCAGACACTCCATGAAAATCATCAAATCCTTTGAAGCATTCACTGAAGCAGGATGAAATATTATTTCAGGGTTTGTCATGATGAGCCATCCAACATGTTCCTGGTCACATCAGCACTACACTTCTTTACTAATTTTCTGAATTCAAAAAGGCACACTGCTGGAGTCATGTGCCATGCTTACCTAAATTTCTAGAGAATAAGCATTAAAACAAGGAAAATTTTGACAGTGGGTCACTGGTTTTCAAGCTCTAGAATTATGATCATACTCTAGAAAGCTTCAGGGCCAAAAACTTGAATTACCTAATAGGCTAAAAATTTGATGTGTAAGCATATTTAGCCTCACAAAGTTATTATTCTAGGTAATAAACAGGAAAACATAGAAGCATTGAGCTAATCAAAGTGTAGCAGATAACAGGTGTGTACACACCCCTACTCAAATCCTATCAGCTGTCTTTTCTGCTGGGAACATAAACAAAAGAAAGAGGTACTCATTTTCAGCCCTGCAAGGAGTAACAAATCAGCAAATGCTCATCTTAAAGAGAGGAGGAATGTTTCTCCTGTGCTTTTCATCTTGTAGGATGGAAAAGAGTAATGATGCTAAGGGATGTGGAGTGGTTGACTCCCAACAGTGTGTTTAGTAGGCAGAAGGTAAGCAGACATGGAAGAGAGCTTCCCACTGTTGTTGCTGCATATCATATTACAGATATTTGTAAAGCAACAGGGAAAATGCTACTAGCAAGAAAGTGGAATGAAATGAAAACCATGTTCACTAGCTTAAGCAGCAAGAGTGAGAAAATTATCAGCAACCCATCAAGGTAGAACGGAAGCAGGCCTTCAAAAAATGCAATACGGGCTTGGGCTTAAAAGGGAGTTTTCTTTTAAAAGTTAACTTCTCTCTTTCTTGATGATATGACAGAATATTTTAACATATGTTTTTATCTGTAAATAAATATGTCTCAAAATAAGTCACAGCTTTTCATTTTTTAATATTCCAAGAAAAACACGGCATGCTTCATATATTGAAATCGTCTATCACAGCCTATTGTCTCTCTGTGTAACAGAGGATGACCTTGGTATATTGTCATTACACAGCTTATTAGATATCATTCTTTTTACTACAAGAACAACCTTCATTTCCTCAAATATAACAATGTAGCTACCATAATATCAACAGCATTTTTTACTACCTTAATCAATTAATTTTAGTTTTCTTAATACTCTGTGAACATAGCCCATATATTCCTTGCAGAGCCTGCAAGGAAAAAGTAAACCTTGGCAAATGCCATTCTTTGGACTGCTTTTTAGGAGCAGTCCATAACAGAGCAGGTTAGGGTAATTCATTGTCATTTTTAGCTTTCGAAGCTCAAGACTGAAGCATGACAATGAAATACAATGAGGGGATATGCTGCCTGAGTGTTGAGAGATAGTGCCTTCAACTACCCCAGAAGCATGACTGCAGTCAGGGTGCATGCCTTTGATTGCCTTATTGACGTTCCAAAATTTATTTATAGTGTTATAAAGCAGACTTTAAAAGACATTCTATGAAAGAATTAAGTCAGTGATTTATGTCATCCTATTATGCTTCAAAAGCAGTTCATAAACTCCTGCTGTTTTAAAGACAGGTTGGCTATAGATTTGCTACAAAACTGTATGACATCACAAAGTAACATCAATCTCGATGCTTTTTCTTTCCTTATTTTGATGGGGAGGTGTAGAGGTTAGGAGCAGAGAAGTTGCAAGCAAATGTGTAATTTTTTCTGCTTTTGATATTCCTTATCAATTATATGCCCTACTGCACTTGGAGTGGTCACCACACACAGTTTTTTATTTGAGTCTTACTGCTTGATCATCAGTATCTTAAAGTTTCTTTGGGTTATATACTTTTCAACTGTAAAAATTTCCTTATAGGAAATTTTCAATATTGAGCTGAATAGCAGGCAAAACCTAAAGAGTTTCCAAGTGGTATCAGTAAAAAAAGAAAAAGAGCTTATTTTGTTATGTTTTCAAGAACATCCTTCAATGCCAAATGCAAAGTCATACAGCTAGGAAAAAAAGAATATTGGATTTGGGAATCTAAACTTGAAAGAGGGCTCCTGTATTCTGATCTATGTTCCCAGGAGTGTTTCTGTACTTCATCCAGTGTAATTTAAATGTGCATTTCACTAAACCAAAAATAAATTTAAAAATTGAGCATAAGAACCACATTTCAGAATTAGAATCTAATTCTAATTAGAATTAGAATCACTGCAATTCATTTTTAACAACACATTTGGTATTATATGTCTGATATTCAAAGATAACCGGAAGCAGCTAATCAGATTACCTGGTTTTATACCATCAGCTCTTCAGCTCTTTCTTTCACCTTAATCTAATTTTTTGCACTTCTTTTCTATCCTAACAGACAGTTGTAACCACCTTCTGTGAGTAAAAGAAGCAATGGATTTATAAAATTATTAAAAAATGCATGGTTAATACTTTGCAAATTTTCTCTAGAACTAAATATTCAGTAAACAGACAAACTGTTCTCTTTGGTTTTCCTCTTTAGTTTATATAATTGCAATTAGTTATTTGTGCAATCCGTCAACAAGTTACACATGTTTATTCAACTTTACAGCAGTATGCTCTATAACCGTTTAAATCCACAGCTGGAATAAATTTCTTGAACATAACAATTTGAAAGAATCAGAAAATGCAGAGAATAAAAGCAGTGAAATATTTGATTTGTAATACTAAAATATAACTTTATAATTATTTTAAATGAAATTCATACAGAAGCAGAGACTTGGCACAAGTTCTCTGTTTAAAATCACTTTTGTTCCTCCATTTAAAGGTGACTGTGCAAAGGTCTGTGGTGAAGCTTAGCACATGGGTGGATTTCACCAAGAGCACTGACCAGTGACCTCAACAGCTGCTTGGAAGGAGTCTACCCAATCTGCACAACTAAAACATCCATTTTCAGTAGTGAAGTTGCTATGGACAATAGCAATTTGATTCTAACGTGTCTCTAGCAACTATTATAGTTGTCATATATTGATTCTGTGAGTTGCATTTTTGTATTACCCTGTGCTAATATTTACTGTCACATTCATAGCACAGCAAAATGGAAGGAAGATGTCACAAAGAGATTTTGTAAGGCTCATGTTTCTTAAATAAATCACAATTTCTCATATTAGTGGCATTCATCTGTCTGTTGAAAAACTTGTTTGTCTTAACCTCTTTCTAAAAGTCTTCCTGTCATTTGATATATTTGCTGCAAATTGGAATTGCATTGTAGAAAATGAATGGGTTTAGTCAAATTAAATAAAAATTATATGCCAGCTAGATTTCATATATTCTAAATATGGCAAACCTATTACATACATACTAATTGCATTTATGTAAAGCCTGCCACTGCTTCACATGTGAAAGGGCAGCATTAAGGGAAGAGATTAAGATACATCATGCAGGCAGTATGTTACTAAAAATATTCTCAGAGATCCAGAGGTTGCCTATCATAAAAAAGGCTTGCTAGTGTAGCCTGCTCTCTATTATCTACTCTGTAAATAAAGTCAGCCACAGATACATGCAGTGTGGCTCTACACAAGTCCCTCTCAGGGCTGGCAATACTTGGGAGGCTGGATGAGCCTGATGCTACTTATACAAGCAGCTCAAATGGCAAATTTTCCAATGGCTCAGGAGGCAGAGACTTCCCAGAGCAGGAAGAATAGAGAAGTGGTTGCAGAGCAATCTTCTGCCTGCCAAAGAAATAATAAAATATAGTGGAGCTGTCATGGATGCACAGGTACATCATGGTTGTTCCCTTTCCCCCTCTATTCATCCTTTTGGAAAACATACACAACAGTGGAATTGATTTTGAAGCTAGAAAGTACCATTAAGTCACATAACATAACCTCTTCTGGCAATGCAGACAAAGATGTACATCCATCTGTACTGAAGCCAACGACTTGGATGTAGCTAAAAGGTAATTTCCAGTTCTTATTTAGAAAAGATATAGAATTAATCATTTCTATTGATAGTTTGTTAAAATGCTTTATCACCTTTCCCATGGGATATTTGTGCCTATTTCTAAATTGGCTGTAAGTTCCAGCCAATACTCTTGTTATGTCTTTCTTTGCTGAATAATTTTTTGATGTTATTTTTCAGCAACCTAGAAAGCTTCAAAACGCAAATCTGTGTTCTTATTTGATCAATTTTCCAAGTCACTTTACTTTTTTGGCATGTTTCACTCAAGGCTGTAGTCAGTTAAAAATTCCGTTCCCCTGTTTTCCTTTACAAGACTATCTTTGTTCAGTCGCTGTTCAGCTCGTTCCATGCAAAATATATCACCCAAGTAATTTTGAAATAGATGTCAGGGATTTTAAAAATCACTCCATAATTTACGACAAAAATATTTATACCTAGTACCTCTTCTATTTTAACATAAATCTAAGACTTGCCCCTGATAAAAAAGCCAAGCACGTTAATGGAAGACAGCAAAATTCTCAGGGTTTTTCTCAGCTGCAGGTCTGTTCCTCAGACAAATTTCAGAACTAGAGTAACACAAATATTTACTTGGCTTATGGATTAGTAAACTTCAGCTTCACTGGGCTGCTACCACCTTCCCTCAGTCTGTAAAGGCCATGCACTATTGTAGGATGGACAGTCTTTGGGGAAAGAACAGATCCCAGTGTTTTCCAAATACAGCCAACAATTTCAGGACAGTGAAACCACAGTCATTACTTTTACTGAAGATATGGATACTTATATCCATGAGTAAGTTATAACACCATTTTCTCCTTAGAGAGTATCTATCAATACTATTTGACATGAGCAAATACTGCAAAAATATGCTTACATGCATTCATTTGAATAAAAACTATGAATTCAATTTTACACTCTTGAGAACCTTTTCCACTTTTAAAAATATCTAAATAGGTTCTTTTATTTCTCTTGTCAGAAAAAAAATAGCCTAGCAATTGCTGTGTGCCTTGTTCACAATTCTCCGCGTGGCTAGCAGGAAAACTCATTTAACCTCTTATGAACAGAAGGGAAAGCAATAATAATACAGTAACATTCACTGCAATTGTGCTACAAAGACACAGGACTTCAAAACAAAATCAAAACAAATAGTTCATGAATAACGCATAGCCTGATATGTTTGTATATAAGTGTTCAGTGAATAAGTTCCAAAACAAACGTATTTATACAATCAGAATATTTTTGGTGAATAATGTATGAAGAAAGACATGGTAAAATTTGCAAACGTTATGCACTGCAAATAGCCGATCTTCCACACAGAATAAGAAACAGAACAAGGTAGGATAAGATAGGAGATATGAACTTCTTATTAGCTGCCAACCAGTAAAATGGCAACTCATCACGGTAATCCCTCAATTCAAAATTTGTGGGCAGAGGAAAACACTGGAAAGATTCCCTCGGGAGTTGTTAGATTAAATGTGATGCACTCTCACCCAGCAAACCACCTAGAAAACAATCTCTGGGGAGAAGAAATTAAGATGTTTATGGCAGCTGCAAAGGCTGCTAATACGTGAGTGAAAATGTCATCAGCTTCGACTGGCTTTTCTCCACCAGTTACTGGTGGGCTGTGCACTTCAGTTATGCCCCATACCTTTTCAGGTCTTTTCACTTCAGCTCTACACTATCCTTCGTATCCATTCTTTTATCCCTTCACTTTTCTCCCTGTATGTCCTCCCCTCTCCTTCTTTTCTATATACTCTCTCCTCACTACTTGTTAGATGTCCTCCTAATCAATTCTTACCAAAGGAAAAAAAAAAAAACAAAAAACAAAAAACAAAAAAACCAATAACATTACCATGATCTTTCTGCCTTTTGTAACATTTATTACACACTATATGTAACATCATTTTATATATCCATCATTTGCATTTTGTGTTATGTAAAAAGATCTTCAGAGCATTAACTGTCTTCTTCCAGGTGTTCACCTAGTGTTTAGGAAAAAAGAGCCAATCTTCTTTGGTTTGTACACATTATAATAAATAAATAGAGTGTACTCATGAGTAAAGCTCATTTCTAACTAAATCTTTTACTGTATTGAACTTGTATTACGTTTGATGGCGTGAATTCTGTTTGAGACATTTTAGAGACAGGACATTTTAAAAAAATGCCAAAATGTGTTCTCTGAAACCCTTCAGTGTGTATTCTGCTCAATCCTGCTCATCTCCTTTGACTGCCAGACCCTCTGGGTTCCAAAGTACCAAGGAACTCAGTACCAACCTAGCTTTATACACAAATGCAAATCATAACTCAAGTGTCTGAGTAACTTCTAAAATCAAACAAATCATAATGGAAAGTTTTGTTCCATCATCTTGTCATACACCTTAGCAATAACTTACTGGAAGTCAGGGATTCCCAGTTCTCTAGATGATAAAGCATTCACTCCTTGTCCTCTGGCCATGTATTTATCTCAGTTTAAACAAATTAACTTTGGAGTCTGTGTTCAGCTTTTGGCACATATCATCAATATTACAGCATAAACTTAGTAACATAAGCATAATTGTGCATATACCCAGCTATCTAAGAAACCTAGTCTCACCATTTCCCTATATTGTGTAAAACACAGTCTCTGTCCTTTGAAGAAGTGAGACAAAAAAAGGAAAAAATAAGAGAGATGACAAGTTTTTCTACTGAGGGGTTATTTCTAATGTTTTCTGGCACACTTACTGATCCTGGAATGAAATCAAATATTGGCAGCATGACATTTTTTGACACGTTTGATTATTTTGGAGTTATGCACTGTTTTGAAGATTAACAGTGGTTTAGAGTCTAAGCAATCATTCCAAAAATAAGCTAGGTAGCTAGTAAAGATGTTGACTTTTCATTTTTTTGGTTCCAAAGGATGTTGCATAAATACTAGGATAATTATGGTTCAATTGCTAATGCAATTACAGTTCAGTCATTGCATTTAGAAACAATATTGTTGATTGTATACTGAAGAGCAGTGAAATGGAAAAAACACTACGGAATATTAAAATCCACAGAAAGATTTTAAAAAACAAACAAACAAACAAAAAACAACAAACAAAGAAACAGTAACTTTTTTTATACATGATAAATTTCAACCCCACGGAAAATATTTTGTCCGTATTGTGTCTTAGTTTCTTAAATAGTAAGCTAGCACTTACCTCAGTAATATCTAGTAATTTAAGTTTTGAGGGGAGAAAATTCTATGTAAATTGAAACACTGCAAGGATATTCTCAAGGAAATCACCCCATTTATGAAGAACTGTTCAACTTGCAGTAAATTCAATGCAATGATACTTTACACATATATAATATCTTCTCAAAAAAACTTGAAATGTGGCTGTAGAGTTTTCCAATAATACAGCAGATTAGAGTGTAACTATTAATGAGAAATTAGTCCAGTTTTCACAGGTGTCACAGCATATCACAGTTCTTCACAAAGACAAGACATTTTGTCTTTGACAGTGTCTGTGCTGTTCACTGTTCCAGTTTAGCTGATGAGCTTTGATGTCACAGTTAATATTTGCTGACGCCAAAAGATGATCTTTGTCTTCTGTCTTGAGAAGATGACGCTGCCCAATTCACTTGAGAACATCTTTGCAATGTGTCATTTGCTTACCTCTCAGTCACTTGCTAAATGTAACTGATTATATAAAGTAGCCTCTGGCAGCTTGCTAACAGCTGCTTTCAATACCCAGATCAAGCTAAGTTTGCAGGGTAACACTTACCCTATGTGTTGCAAGCGTTTGGTGGCTGATGGTGATATCCAACTTTGTATTAACAGTTGATCATATGAGGAAATTGCATCGCACATCAGTCAAGTAAGTGAAAGAGAGCTATGAAAAGGCATTCATAAAGGCAATATCAAGGATATATTAACTTTTGATTCATTGTCATCCCATCATCTTGCTCTACAAATCTTTTTGAAATATTTGTCCTGATGATGATTGCCTAGCTCTGATATATTAACAATATGAGTTTTACTGACATCGCCGTGACTATCTTGGACTGCACCTTAAGACTTAACAATTTCCTGCTTTAAAATCATCCAGCAAGATGACTTTGTCATTTGGTGGAATGGCTTAAATGTTGAAATAGAACAAGTTTTTTTTTACATTATAGGTACACATCAGCTAGTATTCCGTGTATTGGGTTTGTGTGGCAAGGTTTTGGTAGCTGAGGGACTACAGGGGTGGCTTCTGTGAGAAGCTGTCAGAAGCTTCCCCTATGTCTGATAGAGCCAATGCCAGCCAGCTCCAAGATGGACCCACCACTGGCCAAGGCTGAGCCCATCAGCAACAGTGGTAGCACCTCTGGGATAACATATTTAAGAAGGGGGAAAAAAAAAACCTGTTCTGCTGCAACCAGGGAAAGGAGTGAGAATATGTGAGAGGAACAACTCTGCAGACACCAAGGTCAGTGAAGAAGGAGGGGGAGGAGGTGCTCCAGGCACCACAGCAGAGATTCCCCTGCAGCCTGTGGTGAAGACCATGGTGAGGGAGGCTGTCCCCCTGCAGCCCACGGAGGTCCATGATGGAGCAGATATCCACCTGCAGCCCATGGAGGACCCCACGCCGGAGCAGGTGGATGACCAAAGGAGGCTGTGACCCCATGGGAAGCCCATGATGGAGTAAGCTCCTGGCAGGACCTGTGGACCCATGGAGAGAGAAGCCCATGCTGGAGCAGGTTTGCTGGCAGGACTTGTGACCCTGTGGGAGACCCATGCTGGAGCGGTCTGTTCCTGAAGGACTGCACCCCATGGAAGGGACTCATGCTGGAGCAGTTTGTGAAGAACTGCAGCCCGTGGGAAGGACTCATGATGGAGAAATTCATGGAGGACTGTCTCCTGTGGGTGGGACTCCACGCTGGAGTAGGGGAAGTGTGTGAGTAGGAAGGAGTGGCAGAGACATGTGATGAACTGACCACAACCCCCATTCCCCATCCCCTTGAGTCACTCAGGGAGGGGAGGAGGTAGGGAAATTAGGAGTGAAATTGAGGGAAGAAGGGAGGGGTGGGGAGAAGGTGTTTTAAGATTTGTTTTATTTCTTATTATTCTTATCTGATTTTATTGGCAATAAATTAAATTAATTTTCCCGAATTGAGTCTGTTTTGCCCATGATGGTAAGTGCTGAGTGATCTCCCTTTCCTCATCTCGAGCCTTTTGTCCTATTTTTCTCCTCCTGTCCAGCTGAGGAGGGGGATAGAGCACCTTGGTGGGCACCTGGCATCCAGTCAAGGTCAACCCACTACACCTTGGTTTTACTATATTTCATTTTAGGACTTGCACAATCAATTATAATTGCATCGAAGTGTGATCTGCAAAGCAGATGAATTGCAAGTACTGCTACATGAGTATCATAATAACCAGGCTCATAAACAAGAAGTAGCAAGTGTTTTTCAGATCTTGTGTCACTGTCAAGGCATGTTACATCCTGAAAAGTTTGTAATCTTACTGGTGCTGAGTAGGTTGCTTGGTCAGCCAGAGAACACTAATGGCATGTAAATTAAGTAAGTGACTTTAAAGATCCTTTCTCCTGCTTTCACAGGTGCGGGTGAGAAACAGCACCTTTTGCAGAGCTGCTCTACCATTCTGAAAGATATTCTTGTGACCCAGGAGGAATAGCAAGGAATCAGAAGTTAGAATAATTGAAAATAATAAGCTTGCACTCAAAAAGATGCATGATTTAGAGAGAGAAATTGTCTACTGGCAAGGATTATAGCAGAGTGATGAAAATGATGTTAGATTTAGATAACCGTCTGAGTATGGGTGATAAACCTGTTTAGGCTTGCTGTCAAAGCTTTCCTTCTCCTTATTTAACTTTTTCTAAAGAACAAAAAGTACAGCTGAGTAGCCCATTGTAGCTAGTACTGCTGGCTGACCTGAGGAGCCACATACAAACTTTATCCAATCCCAAGTTTTCTTACACCATTAAAGAACATTTTGTTTCAGTTTTAAAGAAGGGAAAGGAAATACACTTATGACAAATGACTTGCCCAAGGTCAGAAGCTCAGAGACAGACCACACAGATCAGGTCTCCTGATGTCTAGTTTGACACCTACCCTCTGTAAACAGCCCAAGTTCATATTGGTCTTTTGGCTGCTGTTCAACAATGCAAACTCATCACATCTTTTTTCTGGTAACACTGCCAGGTTTCCATCATTTTTTTTTTCTTCCTTCTTTTGAATACATTTTTCCACAGGCATACTATCTTGCTATTTTATTTTTTTCCCCTCCCCAAAGTGAACCTCATTCTGATGTTTTCTAACAATTTCCTTAGAGTAGCAAGGAGCCTGAAGGAAACCTCTGAAGCTAGCACGTTTTGGAAGGCTGTAGCCCAAAGTACTTAATTTGTAACTCAGGCCTAATCCTTTATAGAGTGAATAAAGGACCCCAACTTGCTCATCATGACTGGTAGGGGACTGCATTACTCTCTAGGGAGTCTGTTCCTCAGTTAAGACATCAATCCTGAAAACTTCATGACCTTCACAAAAGTAGTGCGCACAAAAAGATATTTGACTAGCAATGGGAATTTGAGTGCATACTAAATCTTTAACGTTTAACAATAGTTCTAGAATTTTGAAAATGCTCATTTTTTTTCTCTCAAACTATACAGCTGTTTAAATAGTTCATTAATATAGTAAATGACTAATACATTTGCTAAGATTTGACAATTCAGATATTCAAACACTTTTTAAACTACTCATACTCCATTTCCTGCAGTCATAGTCTGCCTGTCTAAGAATACAGAATTTTTTTTGCTCCTCTTATATGGCTTTAGTCTATACCTGTATTTGATTAAGTAATTGTTTTTCACTGCATATACTTTATTTATTCTAATTTATTCCAATTATTTATTCCAATGTTATTTTAGAGAAATGCAGGAATCCGCTGGGATGAAAGATCATTAATAGGTGTGTTTGCACTTTTCTACAATGTATGTATTTACATTCAAATTTGTACAGGGCTTAGATAATTGTCTTAAACATATTCTTCAAAGTTTCTATTTTCAAATGAGGACAAGTTGATATGTATTTTACCTACTCTTCTTTCTTTTGTCAATATTAATATTCCCAGCACCTTGGCTTTTTGTACAATCCCTTTCGTAAGTGATAATCAAGTAATCCAAGTCATCATTTTATCAAGACACAAAGATTCATCATCTTGTTGCCATGATATTTACTATAAGATCACTTGGCTCCCAGTGTGAGGCACAGACATTTACGAGACATCCACATAAAATGATTAAATGCCTAAAGGGTTAGATTTACTACAGAAGCACTTTCATGGAGGAAGAACACTTCTCAGAAAAGGACAACAGGAAACTCTTTTGTTCACCGATGGTTATTTATGAGCCTAGCATCTGTTCCTTATTGTTTAAGTGATTTGGGTGCTTTCCCAAGGTACTTTCCAGTATCTTAGTAGCAAAAGATGACATGCCATATGTAAAACAATTTTCAGATATGACTGATAACACCCAGCTTAGATTTCAGTGGTAAACAGTCATAAATTCTGTATTCTGAATTGCAGCTGTAACAGCTCCAGAAATTTCCATAAAGCTTCATGAAGTGATTATACCTACCATCCACCCACACATACAGTTTTGTGATCATATGACAATAACATTTAGATCACTGTTTGGTTTTTTTCATTAAAGTTCTGCTGTACCTGACTCCACCTTGAGGATCTAGAAACAGCTGCACAACTTAAAGTATGCTACACAGTTATGACATGGTCATGTATTATGAAATATTGTTTAGCCACAAATGGAAAAAAAATAACCAGGGAAACTTCCCAAACTTATTACCAGTTACTATATTAAGATGGTCCATTATCTATAGATGAGGATTTATATATTACAACAAGGTGAATGAATGTTTTATAAAGGGTAATAAGGGACAATAAGGAAAATAAGATGTGATATATATATATCTTCAAAATGGATTTGCAGGTGTCAGATAGTTGAAATGAGGTAGAGAGCAGAAAAAAGAACATGACAACTGATTCAGTTACAAATTTCTATGACAAAGCAGACCATATGTATTGTCAAAGAGATTTTTCCCTCAAGGTTCCTCACAAATCAATGCCCTATAGGCATTTGTCTCACATATGCTGAGGTTTAATAAGGCTGTTTTCTCTGAGAACCTCTTTCATCTCATCAGACTACTTTGTGCATTTTAAAGCTAGGAAATTAATGCAAATATTGATTGCTGAAACTGTCAAGCAGGCTGCAATGTTGCTAATGTTTCAGCCCATTTGGTATACTGGATTGTTCACATTTGTCTGTACTTAAAAGATGAAAAGATTATTTCTAATTTGACATGACATCATAAATTAACATATTTCTTACATTCCTTAAGCTGTAATGTACAGGTTTTTGCCCTTTTATATTTCATCCTACCTAATGGGGCTGACAAAATATACTTTCATCTTATTTCTGAAAACAAGCTTTTAAAGTTTTTAAAGCAAACCCCTTTCATCTCTATATCCTTTATTATTATTATTATCACTACCACAAACACTACCTGTCACAGGTAGTGCATGCAACAGTTTTTGTGGGAACAAGGTAATGATTCTCACCACCAGGTGGTATGCATTCAAGGGCATACTCTTCACATATGTTTTCTGGTTTACCAGGCACAGAGCACAAATTCGTGCTTGTTGAAAACAGAGTAAATTTAGCTATTGCTAAACTTACCTCATCTTCAGGAACTAAAATGCCCAGTACTAATCCATATTACGTTGTGCAGCAAACAAAAACAACTATTTTCTGTGTTTAGGAGGAAAACACTTGTAGTTGTTCCACAAAGCTCAGTCCTGGCTGTAGTTGAGTCAATAGGAGTCTGGATGCCAAGGAATTTTTTCTATCACCCTTCTCCAAGCCAATACTCCAAAGACCAACAGACACTAAGAAAACAACTACACTGCAATGTGCATCTGTGCCATAACGGGCCAAAGGAATAAAAAAGCCAGCCAATTCAAAGATATATTTTATATCCTAACAGTAAAGACACTGAGATTAATGAAACCTAGTTTGGCGTAACTAGGCCAATGTAGTTACATTTATGAGGTACAGCATCAACATTTATTTAATGATAGGACCTGAAAAGTATTTCCCAGTGGTAATGTCATATTTTGAAATTTATTTGTTTGTTTAACTTCCTTCTTCCTTTTTTTATAGCATTTGAAGGACACATGCAAAAAAATGTTGAAGCTTAAAAAGGAAAATAAGTTAAGTTTCTTGTTGACAAAGATAACCCTGCAATTGCATTATAACAAGCATTGTGTAACACTGCTCAATATCCTTCTTTCTCCAATGAGAAAGCCTGGAGGCTTGTTGAAAAGCACCCCCATCAAATCTGAAGCATTTTCAGAGTGGGTAAGTGTTGAAACACTTGTAATCAACTCGTAGGAAGTTAAAATATCTGTTCATTTAAACTGTTTTTCTGAAAGGAAAAAAGGAAAAAGGAAAAAAGGTCAAAGGAAAAAAGTTTACTGCCCCAACTTGGCAGTAAAGGTGAGATGGCAAATGAAAATACAGAGATGATTTTTATATGAGGAACAGAATATAACATCTATAAAGAATAAAGCGGTAATGGGCCTGCACCATGAATCTTCCCTTGCAAAGGATGCTGGTTTGCAGATTTTTCTGTTACAAAACATTGCTATTCAGCAAATGGGTCCTCTTTTGGAACTTCTTCCCTGAGGCAATTCAGGCCAGCCCAAGATGCATTTCTTCTGGTGGATTTTAATTATATCCATCCTACTGTAATAGAGAAAATCCTACCTAGATATATTGCTTTTCAGACATAGAATAAAGTCTGATCACCATGTGTAAATAGTCATTAATATTTTATTAACATAAACCATTTTGATACTTTCTAAGTGTACTTTAATATTTTAGAATGTATCCTAGAAATAACACAATATATAGAATAAAAATAGTTGCTACACACAATGAGATGAGTTTCTTTGTATTATGGTGGACTTGGCAGTGATAGGTTAACGGTTGGACTCGATGATTTTAAGGGTCTTTTCCAACCTTAACGATTCTATGATTCTATGAGTGGCAAAAATGTCTGCATAAATTGGCCATTCTTAGTTATTTAAGCCAGATATGGAATACTGGAAAAATGAATCTCTTATTTGAAAAAATCTCTTCAGAATAAGTCACAAAATTAAGACCTCAGCTTGACAGTAATACAGTAGCAAAGACTTACCTACTGCCTTTTAAATCTGGGGAAGACTAGTAGTAACTTTGCCGTAATACTTTACTATCTGCTCTGAAGTGGGACAACCACAATATTAAACGTTTCATTCATTTGAGCAGCGTCGAAACCAATATATTCCATTTATTTCTGTGTAGGTCTGACAATCTCTGTGAACTACAGATTAAATTTATGTCTTCTATTTAAATTTTGTTCTTCATAATCCACTTAAAGGAAACTCTGTTATTATAATGGACTTAAATTTGACCAATCTGTTGCATTGTGTGGCTGATTGCATATCTTGAACCTTATAGTTTTGTACAGCATCTAAAGAGGGTTCTTCATGCAGATGAAGCAAATTAAACTTACTGTCTCACTAATTTGTCTGTCTGCTGGCTTAAAGTAATTTTAAGTAATGCAGAGAATATTTTTTTCCTATAGTACTAAGAAAGTTAACTTGATTTCTGTTTGTATTGTACTTCAGAAAATTAATTTGGCATTTGGAAGAGTTAGGTTCCCACTTCCTTCAAAAAGAATTTGAAGAGGATTTTTTGCCTAATTTCCCAAAGGGCTTTGAAAATTTTCACCATTGCTAATATCTTATGGAACTTGCAGTGGGGTAGCCAGATAGCCCAAAACCAAAAGAGCTTGCTGGGCAACATGTGAAACACATCCTGCAATACTTATCTAGTGTGGTTTCCAGAATGGAAATAACTTCTTTCATACATCAGAAATTATGTTTCCATTGCCTCTCAAAGTGCACTCATAAATCAGTTAGATATTTTATTCTGGACAAGATTTTTATGTAAATCCAGAGTCCTCATACTTTAAAAAAAAAAAATAGAATGATTGATGGACTCCTTTCTTATCCACTCAGTATCAGAAGACCTAATCCAAAATGCTGTTTATAACTTGGTAAAAATAAAGGCATTAATGTTTGGCCAAGACTGTAAAGTTGGCTAGGTTGGATGGCTGTACTCCTTTCTAGAGGAACTTGCCCTGGTCTTGCAGAGTTGGATGTATTTCTGAATTAGGCTGAGTTTTGAAACAGAATGATATGGGATGTGATGTCACCATCTGGTTATTGCTGAGTCATAGAAATGAGGGATTAACACACCATAAAGCATTTTTGTCTGCCTGCTTGTTGAAAAACATAATTTCACTTCCTATCTCCTTCACAGGAACAATTCATTCAACTTCAACAAGGTCTTCACCTAGCTTTATGCCAGAAGAACCAAGCCTCTGAAAGAGCCATCATAAATCTAAACCATATATCTTGATTAAATAGTAAATCACTGCTTGTATGCTCAGAGTACCTTCAGCCTGATTCTGCATTAAGGTAGATTTTAATATTTTTATATCCTAAGCTCTAAATTGTATTGTCAAGCTTTAAGGAAATATTTATGCTCTACTGATAGATTATATTTCCTAAAAGGTTGCAAAAATTCAAGGATCAAAGAGTAATGGTATCATTCATTTTTCTTGTGGCCTCAAAGTACCAGAAAGAGCCTTGAACTGCTTCTCTGTTCTCCTGTCTTCCTTCCAATAACTGTTACTGCTTAATAAGGAATCTCTCACTTTTTTTCTTTTTAGATGCTTTCAATCTCCATGGCATCTAAACAATTCCCAGCCATGAATAAATCTCTATTCTGTGCAGGAGGAAATATTTTTATTCCATTATACACAGATAAGGCAACCAAAGCACAGACACATGAAATAAATTGCAAAAGGTATTTAGCAGAATCAAGAATAAACTTACATTCATGTTCCAGATATATCAAAAGTTATAGGCATATTTCAGAATCATTTGAAAAAATACAATGGACAGTGCTATGTAAGAGATTGTGAGAGATCTCCAGCATAATCCTTTCCTTAAAACCTATGATCCTGCTGAGTCCCATTCTGTTATCTTAACAACAAACTGATTTTTCCTAGAGAAACCAAAACCATGGGCAATTTGAGACTTTCAGTAGCAACAATTATTATCAATATTTCACTAGAAACATATGCTGTGTTTTATACATAGTTAGGATGAATTCAAATCTGATTTTCTTTCATAAAAGATGCTGGAGCTGCAATAAGAAACCTGTCAATTTGAAAAACAGTAAACTCTCCAAGATAAAGGATTAAGGACACACAAGTAAGAATAAGAACACTACATTTTTAGCAGGTAGTTTAATTAAATATCTTTGCATATTGGAAAGTTATGTGTTTGGAAAATATTATCAAATTGATTAATTTAAGATTGTTGGGTAATTTTGAGAGTAGAGGAAGGAAATTTTTCATTTGAATCCCTGCTTCCCAGTGCCAACTTATCTTTTGATACTGTCCATTCAGGACTTATTTAGTTGAGGCCCAGTACCTTGCTGAAATATTTTTTATTGCTTTTTGGAGTCTCCATGCAGGATTTGCCCACAGTAGCTGGATGGCCTAAAAGAGATACACCCAGGTGGTGTTGCAGCCAGAACTAATAGCTTCACTGTCTCCTAGCAACTATGGTGTTGATATTTCCTACCTACAGGGGACTCAGTAGCACAGAGGCACTCAAAGGCTGAATGAATTCTCCCAGTTTCTTAATTGCTTGTTCACATGTGTATGAAATTTGGCATTACAATAATATTGACAGCTAACATTTTGTTAACATTGTTTTCCTGTGGTTGGAAAAAGAAATTATGAAGAATTATACCTTTAAGAGACCCTGGCATGAAACAGTTTTAATCAGTTATTACCATGAAGAACCATAATCAGTTCCAGCAAAGGGGTGAGGACTGCTTAACTCTAACTGATTATATATTGTAACCTGGCTTTATGTTTATTGCGTTCTATGAAGAAATGTTATGGTATTTTGGTCTTGTTTATGAAATGCTGACTGCTAGATGTAGTTGTTTCTGGGATGTACTCAGTGGGAAGAAGAAGGTATGGTTGGTTTAAGGAACTCTGGTTTTAATTAAATTGATTTTCTAACTAAGATATTGTAAAAAAGCATCCTTTGAATAAAAGCACGAATATTACCACATTTTACTGAAAACCCATCTTTTCAGTAAGTTAGATAAGTAAATTAATGTTATTACCAACATAGTTCAATTAAAACTTCTGCATAAAAATCTAACCAAGAGAGATTTGTCTAGCACCATGATCAGCAAAGGAAATCAGTCTTTTGGAAGTTGTCTGCTTTTAAAGGAAGATAGATATGTAGTAAATGCGCTAACAATACACTCCAGAAAAGCTTGTTTAATGCTGCTGCTTCACAGACACACATTTTCATCAGCCTGTGCTCTTACACTGACTCTAAACAAAGGCAGAGCATCTGTTCCCTAAGAATCAGAAGAAAATATCTGGATTAAACACATTTACTTCAACTGACAATAAGTGTTCCTTAGAGAGAAGGATACAAGCATTGATTTGCTGAAGTCCTTTGAATACAGATGGTGAAAAATACTCTGGCTTGTCATGTGTTCTGACATCTCATTGCTGTCTAAAGTTGCTATACAAACAAACATCTGTAAAACATGTATAATGTGATGGAAGATAACTTCCCCACTTGCACATTTGAGTGAGTATTGAATCCATTTAAGAAACATAAAAAATGTAAAAATAAGTCATATCTTCGGCTTGTAAGTCAGGGTGCCATCATATATTAAAATAAAGAAAATGCTGCTAAATAAGCAGATGAATGGTGATCACTGGTATATATAAAAAATTAAGAGATACTTGCAAAATGTGCTAAAATCATATTTTGTTTTCAAATAGAGGTATGCATCTGCAATGCAAATTGAGAATAAAAGTACAGGGATGTGTGGGCATAATTTAGCCTTGTAGTACAAGCATAGTATATACATAAAAGCTACACATTTGTTATATATTAATCTAATACACCATTGTAGTCTGCAATTTCACTGAACCAAGCTTAAATGCTGTTCCTCTTGCCTCATTCCCAAAGGCACCAGGAGGCAAAAAGGAAATGAATGAGTAAAAATGTCAGGAGGAGAACTGAAAAATCTAAACGCATTTCATTTCACAGCGCTGTCTGTATCTCTTATGGACAAATTGGCTCTGAGTGTAAGGTCATATGCTCAGCTGCTGTAAATTTGTGCAAGTCACTGAAGTCAGAAGAGGAAAATTCCTTTACACCATGGAGGATCTGGCTTTCAGTCATTACAATGCCCAAAGCCAAAGTTAAACTGTGAAGTTTCATGCTCCTTATGGACAGATGATGTTAGTTTACACTCCAGGAACTTATATTGTTTCAGTCTGTCTGTTGTTAGGAAACAAAAAAGACATCAGAGATGATTTAAAGCAAAGACACAAACTCATCAAAAATCATGCACATTTGGAGAAGAAACTTAAAAACACAGAAAGGAACCATACATCTTCAGGCCACGTATATTTTTCAAACTTGTCAATTTATTTTGCGTGCAAATAGAATTGCACCTGAGAGCTTTCTAAGACCAGTAATATTACGCATGACATGATCTTGCCAGATTCCCATTTACTTTTGGAAATATAAAAATAAGTCCCTCCCAAGGTTAAAGTACTTCTTTAACCAAGTTGGATTTTTTCCTTTATGAGGCAAGATGAAATATTTTGCCCTCTTGAAGCGATTACTACAAATTTCTAACTACATTCCTACTATTTTTGCAAAATGCAACAATTTGTGTTTTGATTATGGAAATATTATAATGCATTGATAACTCTTTACAACACCAAGCATAGCATTCTTCTTTAAGTGTTATTGCACTTAAAGCATTTCAAACTACAAGAAAAATAAAAACACTGTTTAAAATACTAGCAGGATGATTTTCTACATTAGGCAGAAAAGTTTTGACTTTCCTGAAGGAGCACGGTGGGGAGGGGTACATAATAAAACAAATACTTACAAAAATCCTGCAATTGCACAGTAGTTCTCACACTACATTGGAGCAAAATTCCTTCCCTCCTTCCAGTCCTTTAGACCATTCAGTCCAAATGCTGGCCTGAAATATCCAGCTGTAAATTTCCCAGTGTGGATATGTCACAGATATCTCTCATCCCTATAATAATGGTCTTAATTTCCCAAATGGCAGAAAGGGATTGCAAGCACGCTCACAGCTATGACCCAGCAATTCATAGCTATGACCACCAGAGTCTGTTTACAAATGTACTTATTAGATATATAGGAAGATTGTCCTGTCCTCCCAGGCCATTTGATTTGCATCACAGGAACTGCCTAGGGGAAAAAAAAAAAGTCTTCTATAATAGCTTTTCTTCTTGTTCAAAGGAAATTGTGTAGCTGGAAGTGGAGATTTCCTTACTCAGCAAAGGGAGACTTAACAGAGTTCATTTATTGGAAAGAATTTTCTTTTGGTGGGCAGCACACTGAGGAAGTCACATATTTTGCCTCATATCAGGGAGTCTCAGAAGAAATAGACAGGAAAATAGCACAATAACTTTTAAATCAAGCAAATTAAAGGTAGGCAAAATCACAAGAACAAGGTAGATCAGAAATACAGCTATCAGGTTCTAAACTCTTACTGGCACAGAATACAGTTAACTATTTGTGCTGGTTTTGGCTGGGATAGAGTTAATTTTCTTCATAGAACCTAGTACGGGGCTATGTTTTCGATTTGTACTGGAAACAGTGTTGATAATACAGAGATGTTTTCGTTATTGCTGAGCAGTGCTCACACAGAGTCAAGGCCTTTTCTGCTTCTCACCCCACCCCACCAGTGAGTAGGCTGGGGGTGCAGAAGAAGCTGGGAGGGGACACAGCTGGGACAGCTGACCCCAACTGGCCAAAGGGCTATTCCATACCATATGATGTCATGCTCAGCATATAAAGCTGGGGGAAGAAGAAAGACAGGGTGGACATTCGGAGTGATGGCATTTGTCTTCCCAAGTAACCGTTACGCGTGATGAACCCCTGCTTTCTTGGAGATGGCTGAACACCTGCCTGCCGACGGGAAGTAGTGAATGAATCCCTTGTTTTGCTTTGCTTGTGTGTGCAGTTTTTGCTTTACTCATTAAACTGTCTTGATCTCAACCCATGAGTTTTCTCACTTTTACTCTTCCGATTCTCTCCCCCATCCCACCAGGGGGAGTGAGCAAGTAGCTGTGTGGTGCTTAGTTGCTGGCTGGGGTTAAACCATGACACTATTTTAACACTCACAGGCTAATGAAGGTTAATATCTTACCAAAATACAAAGGACACTGTCTTTGATAAATCTTTGCTGATGAGCTATGAGTGGGAAGTTTACACCTGCATATGAACACCACTACTGATTAGAATAATTTTTAAAATGTGCTTGTATTTCGAAAACAAAAGAAAGGAAAAGGAGAAAGGAGAAGAAACCTCTTCTTCCTTTGGAAAGGTTTGAACTTCAGGTTTTATTCTTTTTTTCTCCAGAACTTGAGAAAACATTGGTTTGGATACCTAACATTTTGGCCATGTTTTTAATACTAATTCTGTTCTTGATAAACCCTCTCTGGACAAAAGAGTTTGTACAGTCACCTGTTAGCTCTCAGAGGTCATATTTTGACTTACAATCAGCTCTTACCATAGATAGATTTTTTTTTTTTTTAACAATCCACTGGAATTCAAGTTTCTGGTGGGAGAAGATGTTTCACTTATTCATAGAAAGTTCAAGTGCGTTCACTGGAACTAAAAGAAAAGAATTCACTTGTAAGAGTAAAGGTCTTATTTCACTGATCACACACACTAAAAAAACCCCAGAAAACCTGCTGTAACTGTAAAATAGTATGTGAATTTAAAGAAATATATTGTAATTATAATATGATATTTTGTATTCTAATTTTGCAATTTGCATTATATTTTACAATTATTATCTCTTTTCAAAGGTGACAAGAATTAAAGAAAAGGGTGTGTTGACTGGGGCTCACTTTACAACAAAAATTCCTTTTTGAAAGAGATTCTCTTTGGTATGTAATTTTTTTTTGCTAAAATGGTTATCCTTACTGGACATTTCTGCTAGGAACACCATAGAACTATCAGGGGCGGAAAAAAACAGTCTGCTCTTTTTGTGCTCATCATCCGGAGTGTTGGAGCTAGCTGGCTCTTCTGGGAACTAGAAAGACTTGGTTGGGATCATATTATATAGGTAATGAATTCTTCTGGCTGAGTAAATTAGACAAAAAAAAGACCATCTTATAGTGCCACAGATGTAATAGGAATAAGAAGTGCCTCCTATAAATGACTTCATGGAGCAACCATATGTTCCTGCCCTCCAGTCATGTCTCATATTAAGTCTCACACTGAAAAAGAAGCCTTGGTATGTGCACCTTGTGCCGCATATAGTCTGCTCTGTCACAGAGATAGCAGTGACTTCTTTCTAAATCTTGTTGGCTAGAAGTCAGAAATGTCAGAATCTATTACTGAAGATGCTCAGATACTCGTAACCTCTCCCAGCTCCAGCGTAAAACATATGAAATGCCAACAAGTGAATTAATGTGAGCATTTACCTTCTCCCGGTGCAGGGGGAGGTGTAGAAACAGGCATCCCTTGATTTTAAAATCACCAAAAAAAAATTTTTTTTTTTTTAAGAATAAGATAGGGACAAACAAAAGCTATTACAGAAAAATATTATTTATATCAATTTCTATAAAGTTGGGCACATGTACACAAACAATGCTTGAAGGTAAAGTGACATAAAAACCATTATCAAATTTCTGGACTATTTAGAAGTCCTGAAAATCTACCAGATTGCTTTCGTCATTCTGCTCCCAATGCCTTGACCATCAGTAATTATTCAATTTATACAAGCAGTGCTTTTGATAGTCCTAGGATATGAACCACTGGAGGCTGACTGGAGCAAAAACTACTGACAACCGAGCAGCAGTAACCATTTTGTCATCCTGTGAACATTTCCCATTCCACGTAAAATTAAAACCAAAAACTTTAAATGTGCTGAGAGGAGCACACAACATCTATCAACATCTGATAGACTGAAAAGAGGTCCAAAGATTTCTTTGCATCCCAGCGAGTGCCCCAGTCACTTAAAGTTTCTGCTAGAGCTCATCCGCTTACTTACTTAGCTAACTTATTGACTGAGAGTAACAAAAGGTCTGGTTGAAGAGCCATGTCTGAATTAAGGAGCAGCTTGGTAGAGAAAACTGCAGGTGAATGTCCTGTGTCTTAAGTGTGTTCCCTGACCAGTTTAGTCACCTACTTTTCAGTGGTAAGGCAATTACGTTTGGCTCCAATGTCATCATGACCCTTCTCATTTTTAGGGGCTGCACCTGATTGAATTGTAAGTACAAAGTACTCTGTCTGAGGAGTCAACCATTTCTCAGCGTCAACAGGGCAGTGTCCCTAATGTTCCTGTCCTCAATGGAGGATGATTAAAGGTGATAGGCAGAAAGTTTCCACAAAGACCAAATTTGCTGCTTTTGAATAGGTTTTTTTCCCTTCAGTATCAGTAAAAATGCAAGAACTAAATGTCTAGGCCTATGTTTTCCAATATAGTGAAACTTTTATGTGGTCGCTCATTGCGGGGAATGGTGCTTAGTGCAGTAGGACCAGCTGCTTAAAGGAAATGTACTGGCTGTGGGATAAGGGCCTTGTACACATGCCTTTGAGAACAGCAGGAGGTGACAGGGCAGAACTTAAGCTTTTCCAATCTCTTTTTTTTGTCTATTTTGTCCTTCTCCTGGGGTCACTCTTAGACATTCTAGAATTAACTTTTAGATTGCTAATTATGATATTTTTGTCTCAATAAAATCTTCATGGAAATTAGTGTGTGTGAGAGAGAGAGATTTGATAATATTAATTTTTGTTTAAAAGAAACAAAAATGCAAAATTTTGGTCCAAAAAAATCCCAGCCCACTCTAGTTGCCATACAGTGTAATAATATCCCCATCCACTCACTCAGATAATTTTAACTACTGTATAGAAAAAATAAAAATCACATTGAAATAGTCCTCTACGAAAGGAAAGTTAACTCAAGCTAAGAAGCAGCTATTAGAGATGATCAAAAGAATCAACTTATCTGAAAAATTCTTTACAAGGTGTCCCTTTAAATACTCTCTATACATCCTACCAAAAGATTTTATATGATACCAAAGATGTAAAATAAATTATATCTTTTTACACCACTCAGTCATTTATGTGGCCTATATCTGCACATTCAGGTGCACAGAAAAACCATAAGTGACTCAATAACAAGAATTTGACCCAAAACTGCATAAAAATACAATTCTGCCCACTGATAGTCAGCTGTCACATTACCATAGACATTACAGTAACTTCGTGAAGCTGTATTACACGTAAGAACATAAATATGTTCCTTTGTAAAGTCAAATAATGGAAAGTAGGTCAAATAAATATACATATTTTCAGTAACACTCCAGTCAAAATCCATGTCTCATGTTTCACTGAAGAAAAATTGCCATTCTCTAACTAGTTCTTTCTAGTTTATTTTTCAATAAAATATTTGTTATAACCATTCCCTTCTTTTTTTCTCCTCGCCTTTTCAGCTTGAGACTTATTGTCACCTATGACTCCTCTTTAAGACCCATTTTTTCTCTGATTTTTCCCAATCACTAACTAAATTCCTCCATCCTGCAACATCAGCAGGAAACCCCACTACCTCCTGACAACAGTTTTTTAGCTATATAGTAGTTGCCATAACAGATCTTCACAATGGCAGCTTTTCAAAGCCAGACAGAGCCTAAACTAAGGCAACTCGTTGCTTGGACTGCCTTTTCCCTGAAGAAAAGTTAAAAATTAGGGTAGAAAAGACAAAAGAAAATCTAAGTTTGCTGAGAAACATCAATAATACAGCATCTATGACCAGACTCAACCATCAAAATGATAATGCAGGCACAGCTATACCTGTCATATCAGTAAACAATTAAAATATTAATTAAGATACCTCACTGCTGTTAAACCACAAGTGAGTGGATTGTATCAGCTGTGTGTATTTTGCTGATGGAAGCTGAGAGATGTACTTTTTAAAATTATTATTATCTTTGCTTGATGTCCTGCTTTTTCAAACAGGTAGTTAGGCATGATTAAACAAAAATAAGAGAAAACCAAGTCAACGTCACAAGTATTCATGTACATCAAGTCTCTCTATCATGAAGGTCAAAGGACTTCCTTTTTTTTGATGAATTCTGAATCTTTTGCACAAGCTACATAAGAAATTGCTGAAATGGCAACAACCCAATATTATATGTTATATCCTGTGGCAGTTGACTCTCAAAGTGAAACTGTAAAATGAAAATATTTCCCAAGATGGTGTAGGAACTGTAAAGGTTTGAAGAACCATTTGGTATTGTAAAGTCATCCAGATTTAGAGAACCAATAAATGTAACTTCCCATGAGACCTACAAGTAAGATTTAGTGACCAGTGCAGAGCAAGTTTGTTTCGGATGTCATTTACACTGGTATAACAGCAATTCCACAGACTGTCTGTAAGTTCTTATTTTTATAAAAATAAAAATGGTTGGTAATTCAAATATAATCTCACTAAGTTCATCAGATTTTTTCCCTGGTCTTTTCTCACTTTTAATCAGTAAATCTTACCATGAATTTACTTGTTCCAGGCTTTGTAGGTAACAGATTATAGAAGCAAACTTTGGAAGGGACTTTAGGTCATAAACTGACATTTTTAAGAGCTATATGCCTATTTGTGTCAAGTAAAATATGCTTTTACTTTGGTCTGAAGGACAATTCTACATCTGCCCACTTTCTACTGGCTGTAAATCATGAGGTCCACTGACTGCATACAGTAAATGTAAACAAGCTGATGATCCAAAAGCAATTAGGAGGAAAGATACAGAGACTGTTAAATCAATATTGCCTGAATTGACAAGTTCATGCTATTATCCTTACTCATCAGACAAGCATTGTTGGTGGTTCTCGTGTTATTTTAGGGAGTAAAGAAACTTCATATTTCTATTTGTAACCTATGGGTTTTATACAATTTTGGTTTAATACTTAAAGCCTTTTTCTGAAGTCAAACTATTGAGGACCTTGTATGCTTACATCAGTTTACAGCTAGGAAGCAGAAAGGATCACCTTCAACTGCAATGCTAATGTATTTTCCAGCCTATCATTCAGTTTGTAGAAAGCAATAAATTCAATAATAATATAAAATTTCTATATCATTATATGATCTGAACCTGTATCCTGTCAAATGACTAAAAGAGATCCTGGAAGATCATGTTTTGACCCTTCAATTAATTTGAATGTGTCTTTGAATATTTTCAAGTGCTGACAGGAGACTTAAGTTAGAAAAGCACTGTGAATGACAGTTGTTGGTCTTTACCCATTACATTCACAAGTGTTACACCGATTGCCTGAGGATCATTCAGGTATTGTTAAATGAAAGCTATGCCCCAGGGCTATGTTTGATGTCAGTCCTTTGATCACCAGGTAGAACTGAAAATAGAGTATCTCTCTGAACAGATGTGTTTTCAAATAGTCCTTTAAGTGTAAGAGGTCTATAACTTTGTACTGGGTCAAATAGTACATATACTATTCCCTGCATTTTTACAGGTAGAGCCATTAAGAAGAATTCTCTTTGTCCTTCAGCTGGTTCAGTTTGATTTTTTAATGACCAAGGAAACAACTTAGATATTCCAGTGACACAGTATACACCACTTTTAAACAATATCTCAGATTATTATTATTATTTCTACCTCCAATAGTTTCAAAAAGAAAATTAGATTTAGAACAAGTTCTTAACAAGAATATTATGCATTTTAGTCTTAATTACTCTAACCACCCAGTCCAGTAGTTAACTTCCATATCAATGAAATCATTTATTCGTACTGTTGTGGTATTAAATTAGTAATAGGCATTTGATTGGTGTATCAGGCACAATTGATGTGTACAAATTCACTAAACCTCCTATTCCTGTACTATCATTCACCCAGATTAATTTTGTCTTGAAAATGGCCAGAACATCAGTATCTACATAAATCAAAGCTAAGATGAACTGTTTATTTATTTAAATCCTTATTGTAATTGCTGAGTTGCTCAGGCAACACTCAGAGAAGATGTAAGTTTCAAGATCATCTGCCCATATTATGCAATAACAGGTTATAATACATATATATTTTAAAAGGAACTGGTTCTGAGTTTTTCAAAAAGTATTTCAAATTACTTCTTTGGACTCTGATTTTGTAAGCCTACCACTTGAAAATAGCTAATAGTTCCTGGAAACTTGTGAAACATTTTTAGTTTTACCTGTAATATTAGATGGGATCAGGAAGAAAGCATTCCAAAGTTATACACCTCCATCTAATACCTTGCTCATGCACTTGTATATACATATATGTATATTTCTTAGGGAACATTCACAAAATATAGATCTGCTACCTTTACTTACAGCACAAAAATGATGTCAGAAACTGTGGAAATTATTAAAAAAAGAGCATTCTTTAACAACCTGTGTGTCATACTTTGGGTGTGCTAAAGACCCAGCTGGGAAGTCAGAGATGCCAGCTGCTTGATGTGTGTAGGCTCCGATACTTAGGAGATGTGAAATAAAATATTAACAGAGAAGACAATGTGCAGTTGTTTTTCTTCCTTCTCTGCTTTGTCTCTACTATACAGCCATGAGAAGAGACATGATTCAGCTCATCCTGACCAAAACTTTGTCTTTTCACACAGTTTTGACATTCACAGACTTAAGAATTTAATTCCACCAGAATCCCACCATTGAAATCTTCAGGCTTTTTTTTCCTCTTGAATGCCTTTACTTATAAAATCTCTGCCATATGGATTCTAATGGTTTTATAATATTTTATCATTATTTTTGTTAAGCTTAAATGCACAGATACTTCCCAGAAGAAAGAGGAATAATTCTAATGTAAAAGCCTTATGTGCATCCACGCCTCTCTGTGGCAATGACATGTCTGAAAATACATGAAACCTGAAGAACTGCCATTTCTGTGTGTTGCTATAACATATATATATGTTGAATTGTTAACCTATGTTAAACTCTACATTAGTTTACTTTGATCATGAGAACCCATATCATTGACTTAATGGGTTTTCTGTAATGCAGGGCTGTACACAGCGTTTTAACACTGGTTTTTTGATTTTAGAGTCTTAATGATAAAAAATCTCAAAATTTATTTTAGATGAAAAATCAAACTTTTAGCCTTTGATGTTCTTGATATTTTCAGTGGTTTTATTGTACATTAACTAGAATTTTATCTGTAGCTCAAAAACAGGTTAGGATAGAAGCAGTTATGTGTTCTTAACTACCGTGGAATAATATAGGAGAAAATGTCATGAGCATCAAACTAATTTCTGTACAAAGTTAAAGATCCTGGCAGACTGAGAAATCATCACCATTAATGTGGTTGGAGCATCTGCATACAAATCCAAATCTAGTCTAATGTCAGTAGGTGTAAGTTCTTACTGGTAGAAAATTCATTACATTGCCTCCTGAATTTTAATGGGAAGTAATTTAAATAGTTTATCATTTACAATGTTATATTTGCTAGCTTTTCCTTTGTGCATAAATTTTATTCCGTAGTTATGAAAAAAATAAAATCCATGAGCATATATCATAACTTTAAAAAGGACAGCTATCCTGACAACACATATTGAGAACTAATTCAGAGTTCTTTGCAATCAGGAGAGAAGAGAACATGGTGCCTCTGTGAAGGCCCAGAGGAATTGTCAAATACTACTCTATTTTAGGCTCTCAGATGCTAACATAATGACACAATATTATAATCAGGATAGTTAACTTTCTTTTCTACAGAACAGTACACACAAAACAATAACGTCTACAACTTAAACATTTCCAAGGACCTAAAGAGTCAGAAACAGAATTTTATTTTGAAATAACCATACGTCCTAAACTACATCCAATCCATCCACTCACTGTATGACTGACTGTCCACACTAAATGTCACTAGTATGGCTGTACAGAACTCTTTTGATGCCCCTTGAAAACCTGGTGAGGCTCACAAGTCATTTGCTTGTGAGCACAAAAGATGTTCAGAAAAAAGTCAGGGTAAAAATTTCTGTAATGGTGACCTTGCAAGCTGCTCAAACTTCTGCTCTTTGACTGGTCTATCAGAAAAACAAACAAATCTAACTTAACTTTACATGGTGAGGCCAGTGGTATTGCCCTTAACACTCCCAGGATTTGCCAGAGCTAAAAGAGAAACTAAACTATGTTGTAAATAATATGTTCACATAGCACATAAGTTTTTTCAGAGAGGAGAAGTAAGAATGATCAGAGGTGAAGAAAGTAATACTAACATAAGGAAACAGTGCAATTTGTTTAGCACAATAGTTAACAGTGGGAAAAAAATGTGCAACAAAATCCAGCATCTGGAACCAGAAACTAACAACATTCAGATTAGCAATAAGACAAAAGAAATGTGTGAGTGTAATTTACCAGTAAAACAGTTAGTTCATCAAAGATAACTCTATATGTGCTTGAGCATATAACCCTGCAGTTACCTTGGTAGCTCTCCCAAAACCGGCTCTGAACCGGTTCTAAGCTCTGAGATGAGATCACGCCCAAAGATGTTGGGTTTATTTTGTATTTTTTATTTTTTGTATTTTTTATTTTGTATTTCTTTCCCAAAGTAATGTTTTTAGAAACTTGCACTTAACCCAGCACTGGAAATACTATATCCAGCAGCAGCAACACACACCACATGGTTTTCACTGCATAAATATATTTAATGTGTATTCAGGGAAAGTTGCTGTTGACTCTATGAAACAATACAAGTCTGTAAATAAGTTTCTATGTTTACACTTCTACAATAAATATTACTTTGCTTCTTTTCCATTCTCCATTTTATGTTTGTTTCTGTGCTTTTGTGTGTGTATGTATTGGAACAGTAACTGTTGCATTTTGGAGGTCCTGAATAGATTGTGGATGAGACTAAAGTAGACAGAGGCAAAACAGGGTTAACATTGGAAACTCAAAAAGGAAGTCAAAAAGTCCAACAGCTCCTATCTTATTTGGAGGAGCAGCATAAAATTTGCCAAACCTCAATAACGCATAAAATCTACATTTTTTTAAAAGCTGAAGAACTTTAAAAAATCTGAACACGTTTTGTCTTAGTTTTATAATTTCTTATATACAATGCAGAAACCTACACACTCTTCTGATTAAAAAACTTTAAAAAACATTAATGAAACATGAAAGATGGAATATATCAGATCAATTCAACTTCCCAGCAGTGGAATAATCTGAAAGCGATTCACTTACTACTATGGTTGAAGAGCTATTTATTATGATGAAGAGCTACTTTACCATCATCAAATGTACTTTCAAACTTCTGTGTAGTATTTATAAAACTGAAACAACATTTCAAGACAAAACTTCATTAAAAGATAGAAATGTGTGTAAATAAGTTCCCATGAACTAGACATTATTAAAACTGATGGGAAACAACACAGGAAAGTGTCCTTTGGAATACATGAGTATTTATTCACTGCCTTAATTTAGTCCTAGCATTTTTCTGTCTGGCCAGGATATAGGTTACTCATCTCTTTGGTTACACATTGCTATCCCCAAAAGCTACTGGGAAAATAGAAAAAACTAGAGAAATTACAAAGGAAATGAGGCTGACACAGAGGCTGGAGGATAAATCCTGTGATGAGAGACTGAGGGAGCTGAATTTATATAATTTAGAATGGTGAATACTAAGGGGATATTATGTGTTTTCAGCAGTCTACAAATGCCCTCACAGTGAGAGTTTACGTGATAGAAGTCTCAGTCACAGTCTCAAGAAATGACAGACAAAGAACTATATCTTGAGGCTAAGAAAAGTTTAGGCAGATATTAGGAAAAAGTTATTAACAGGGCAAGCAATTGAATAATGGTGTAACCTACAGTACAAAGGGGGATTGTGGCACTTTTACTACACACATTTGAGAACAGCTCAGATTAGAAATTGGAGGAACAAGGAATGAAATAATCTTCAAAAATATAGATGCCAAACTAAATGAAACCCCTTCCTTTTGTCCCTGAAGTATTATTGCTTTGGAGCTAAAATACAGATTCCCTAAAATACCTCTTAAATATAAGGAAGGTAACATCCAATAATATAAAACTAATTTTAAACACTAATATATTAAATAATTGTGTCTTTCTCCTCCTCAGTTAAGATGCAAAATCATGATTCAAGAGCAGTACATAAATAAGAAATAGCACAGACAGGAGTATCTGAGATTTTTACCAGTTGATACAAGAAAGAAAAAAGTACTTTAATTAAAGACTGAAATCAATCATTAGAAGAGAAAAAATTTGCTACCAAAGGTAAATTGCTTTTACTCCACAGAAAAGATAAAAGTTGACAATCTGGTAAATCCAATCATAAAACATAATTATATTAGGATTTATCTTGTACTATTTGACTGGAACTACAATAGTATAACCCCAGTAAAATGACTACAGATTGAATGGACCTCAAGACTGAATCATTGATCCCATGAGATGTTGATGTATCCTTCATATCAGCTCTAAGATCCTTTGGCTCATGCTGAACAAAGCTTACATTTCCATTTTCATTTCCTTTACCCTTGCCCTGTACCTAAAAGCTTTCATACTCCAGAACCATCATTTTATATCAGTTGAAACTATTTCATTTTTCATAAAAAGACAGAAAGATATTCAACTACCTCATTAACCTTAAGAATACTTTTCAAAGGTTTGGTGGGTGATTCAGGTACCTAATATTTAGAGATCAGTAACTTAGCAGAGAAAGTATATCAGATGGTTAAAATCATATTAATAGTTCTTTCATTTAGGCAATCAAAAAGCTTTCAGAGTGGTTACTATTCATAACAAGTATCACAAACCCACCCTAATTTACAGATTTACTTTTCATATCAGGCAGTGCTGATAACATCTAATAATATTTTACTGTAGAGCACAGTTCAGGAATATAGTAATTTAGAGGTTTTCCTACTCTGAGTAATACAGTTAAGTGAATGCTCACATGCAGACCTGACCAGGGATATTTTCTCAAACAAGGGTGATTTCTTTAATGATTTTCTTTAATATGAGAGAATACCAATGACCAAATAAGCCCTCTTAAAAAAAATAAGAAAAAAACAAATGAAACAAACCCCAGCATTTCTGGGTTAAGATAAAATTGTACACATTTCCAGTTAAAAAAATGGGTATCTCTTGACTCTATCTTCTTTTACAAAGACATAAAGAGAAAAATAATTCCTACTGGTGAATTTCAGATATCAATACTTGACATTTAGGGGCCAAAAAGAAAAAAAGGAAAGAAAAAAATCTCAATCTCTCATCATAATACTAATTCCACAGAAAATCTATCCTGATACATGGAGATGAGATCTGCCTGGTTAGCAGAACCTTGCAGTATATCCTCAGCTCTGAAGATGGCTGTGAAGGAGGCAGGAATAGTTACTGGGACTTGTGAGAGGTATCAAATCAGGTATCCTCTAGTCAGTTATATTTGTAAAGTGTACCAAAGCAGTGCCTCAGTAAAATGAGAGTTTTTATGCAACAAATTTTATCTACATGTGCTATTCCACATCTAGGCATCTGTTTGAAACCATTAATCTGGTTTCATATCCTCTAGCATCCACAGTAGTTATCTCACATTCCACATTATAAGAGAATACATCAATTTTCACAATATTAATGTAAGCAGTGGAAAATAAATAGTCATGAAGCTATCCAGTAATGACCAAAAAATAATAATATTCTGCTAAAAGCTTGGCATCTACCCTGAAAAAAGAATTTTATTAACATATGAAAGTGACCTCTAGCTTTAAATGGGCTTCTTCCAACTTAATATTAAAATGTGTGACCTAACCTCCTTCTGCATAATACCTAATTAAAACTGCTGTATTATTAATATGTTACAGATACAAAGCAGAAGTCTTATGTGGCCTACTTAGGAAGAAGCTTCTGTAATAAAAATGTTACTCTTACATTTAAAAGGCCTGTATCACTTATAACTCAAAATAATGTAAGATATTTGAATGCATTTCCAATAATATTTTAGAGTTGCATACAATGTCTTTTATATGTCATTGAATTTGCTCTACAAAAAAAAAATTGGTAAAAGAGGCACTACTCCATAATTGCAACCAATACCTCACTATCAGCAACAAAGAAACAATTAAGTGTTGTACAGCCTCTCCCAAACTTCAGGAGCTCATGAGGCTGAAGGTGGGAAGTCCATTTTGCACAATGATTTCAGTGAGAGTTTTGGATCTATCCAAGATCAGGGCTGGATTTGTTATTTTTGTTGTTCATACCTGCAGGAAAAGGTGAGTCTGTTTACGTGAAAGACGTGCTCATACTACTACAGATGATAACTACAAATTAACTGATTTCATAATTAATCTTTTGTGATAGAAATATCTTGAAGGATTTTTGAGTCTTTTCACCTCTTTTCATTTCATTTTCTAAGCTGTACTGAAAGTCAATCTGGTGTCAACAATTAATGAAACAATAAAATTAAACTTTTCTGTACCTTTACAATTCAAGAGCACTCAAGGTCCATATGGGATAATACTTCTTCAGCAAGGCACTAGCCTAGCTACAGAGATGAGTAGAGTCTTGAAATAAGATAGAGTCAAGCAATATGCAACAGCTGTCTTAAACACACTCTGGTCTTTCTTGTGCTACTATAGAGTTACACAGTAGATAGTAGAAACCATGCTAAAATACCCAAACAAATCGTTTTTCCAGGTACCATATTGTCTTCACCTCTAGTGAATGATCTGAAGTGAAGAGGGATGGAAGTATCCAACTTCATGTGCATCTACCCAGTGGTGCCTTGAAACAATCGTTTCATGATCTGAAACATTATTTGTTTTCTTTTTCCTCACCATACATTACTATAAGTGTTAACACCATGCATGAGTCTACTCAGCCCTCTGATAATGCCCTGATTTTACAGCTACAACAGAAAAGTTAATAATGCTTCAAGATTTTTCTTACCCAACACTGGAGTTTGCAAAATTGCCTCACTATTACTGAGTATGCAAATAAATAATGGAACATGAGTCTCACACACTCTGGCAAACTTCCAGTTGCTTCCTAGAAGAAAGCAAATATTGCTGCCACTTCTGCAAAGAAACTGGTTATGTAACTGTATAAGAGCACACGCTGCCTGTGCTTACAACACATTTGATTTTTATGTTTGAGATGAAATCCTGCAGATTTTATGGATACCAGAAGTCTAGTAGTCAAATTCCTCAACACATAATTGAAACACCAGTCTAAGGTTATCTGGCAAGCTCAATAGTTCAAGAAACAGTGGTCTGTGCCATCACATATCAGACATGTGCTTTAAACACCCAACTGAAGTGATCCTGAAGATGATGCAGTACATGTCTTATACAGTACACGCCTCATATAGTAATGAGGTTGAGAAGCTGCTTGCACTGGCATATGTGATTTGTCTAACATAGATTACCCTAACTTAATAGTTCTACAAGGGATTTTCAATATGTTCATCAAGAAGATTTGGCAACACTATATTATCCATCTTGTCTTAAAGGCAACACACTTTTCATCAGAACACACAAAAGAGGAACTGAAGTTTCCTTGACACAAGAGTTTTAGTTAAATATTCATTCTGTGGAAATCTGATTATGTAGGAAGTTATAAGAGCTAGAAAATCAGTTCTCATTGTGATTTCTTTTGTTTGCTACATTATACTCGTGTTTTTAGACAACAAGTCTAAATCTTTGAAAAAGTCAAAACATCCTTGCCATTCCTACTCGGAGGGATTTCAGAGTTTCTGGATGGCTCAGAAGTGAAATGAGTTTGAAAGACACACTCAGAAAGACTAAGCCATCTCAGTAAAATGATGCAGGATAAAAAGTCCACTGAAATGAATGATGAACTTCGGTGTAAATTTAGTGGACATTAGAAGACATCAGAGAACGGCAATTGCAGATCTGAGATCAAGAATAACAGGTGATAAATTACAAAAAGGGATGAATTATTCAAAGATTCACACTGAGAGCATGAGATATGAAAGGTCTTGTGGCAATACAAAGTCTCAAATAAAAATGGAAGGTTGGTTTTAGAATTAGCATCAACACAATTACCAGCCTGCATTTTGTCCATAAATTTACAACATTCCATTCTTATTCTTAGCATTTCTTTTTTCATTCCAAAGGAAGCTCTTAGAGTGACAGCTGGTTCAGTTGCTCATCATTTGCATGGAAGCATTAATGGAGTCAGGTTAGCAAGGTACAGGAACTCCAGTGTTTCTCATAGCTCACCATTCCCTAAAGTAACACATTGTAGACCAACTGGATCAATAAAAACAGTTTTCAACCTTAACAACAACATAATCTTTTCTGAAAATGTACCCTAGCGCATAACACAAAGCAATTTCCGAATAATTTAATGAAACTAGCAGACAGCTTGCTCTGTGGCATGCCATGCTGAGACAAAGTTATAAAAGCTGTGATGTGACATTACTGTTTGTTAACATTTTCCCATGAGCCTTCTTTCTGGTGTCATTTGAGAGTAAGTCATTTAGTGATACTGAATTTATTTGCACAGATGTTTTGTCATGTTTATTTTACCACTGAGACTATGTAAACATAAAATATGGCTGAGCAAAAAGCAACTCTAAATATCAGTAGGTTCTGCATATTACTGACAAGGTACATATTGCTGACTCATTCCATTGTAACAAAAATTGCATTTAGATCTCATATAGCATTTGAATTATTCTAAGCAGCTAGTATACAGATTACATTAATTATTAAACATATATGACATAATTCAATTTTTATCTTCAGAAGCAAAATTGCCATTTTGTTTCTTGGCTCAGAGAAAAGAAGTTCCTAAAGTATCAGAATGTTTTCCAGAAACATTTGTTACCACAAAAGTGCATATATGAATCTAAAAAAAAAGGTTATTAATGCGAAATATATCTAAATATATAAGTGAATAAAGTGAAAAGTAAGAATGAATAAAATTTTCCAATCAGAATTACCATGAATATATTTTTTTCCTAGAGTGTCAGTCTAAGTTCAAATATTCTTTAAAAAAATCTCTATAGACATCACTCATTTCTCACTTCCTTACATGCACATTTGAAAGTAACATATGTGTATTTCTTCCTTACAATGACTTATAATATGTAGAGCATACTGCTCTAAAACAGCTGCTGTAGAAGAATTTTTTGGTAGGAGACAGCAGGTTATCTCTGAATTAAAAAGAGATTACTTGGTAATTTTTGAGCCACATGGGAAGAACAATCTGCAGAATGTGGGGCAGATGAAAGGGACGTTTTTAAAGATCATGAAGGGTATTTAGTCATTTCAACTTTACATGTAAGCCTTTATAAAATTTCCCCTAAGTAAACAACAACTCTCTTGCTTCTGTAGTATTTATGAATGCATGAAAAGATATTTTTTCTAACTGATTTTTTCTGTATATTGTGCTCATCTAAAATACAGTGCAGCGCTGGTTTTACGGCCTAAGAGGGAATTTCATTTCACTGCATCACAAGCTGAGTAGTCAAACAATGATAATTTTGCATATTGATCATACATATATTTTGGAGTGCCTTCTCTGTCCTTTACTGGAGAAATCTGACATAAATCTTTCAAATATACCAAGAGTAGCAGAAAGAAGTTTACAAAACCATTTTGTAGCAAAGTAACATAACATGTCCACAAGAAAAACATGGTGTCCCTTTTCTCCTCTGAGTGTGTAAAGAACAAAGATAGCCATGAATAATGGAAGCACTCAGTAGTTCCTTCTCTCAGGACAATATGTGATAAATTTATAGTGACCATGGAGATAAATAAGGCACTTACAGGCTTATGTCTATGGAGCACCAGCCTCAGATATGGTCTAAGAACCTGTAGAAAGGAACACAAGGTTTAGTAGCAGCAGTTGCTGTCAGTAATTTCCAAAGGAGAGAAGCTTCCTTCTGATAATCTATATGCAGTTTTGAGAAAGGGATTGCCATTCTGGCATCTAATTCAATGGACCTCTTATATGCATATACATATAATAAATACATTTTAAAAGTCTAATGTATTAATGTGGCCTAGCACTGTAGCACTGTATAGCTTTAAATCTTGAAGTATGATTCAGTGTTGCGAAAACAGAACCTTCTGAGTGTTGTGTTACTAGGATAAATATATTTGGGAAATTCATGTCAAATCCTGAAAATATATTGATTGAAATATTCAGAACGGAAAAAAAATCAGAACTGGGTTAAATAATTTGAAATGTAAATAAAAATGTTGAAGCTTCCATAATATATTTAATTAAAAATATGAGCATATATATTTCAGAGAGTGAATAGCAGCTATATTTTTATTCTACTAAGTAATCTTTCTCAATATAGAGGAAACTGTTGACAGTTCTACTATTATAATATTGATTAAAAAAAAATCATATTTAGTCAAACTAAAAGTGAAAAAAGAGAGAGAATTATCAAGGTATAGCACCTCCTGGGGATGTTCTCAGGATACCGTCACAGTTCTAGACCTGACATTTGAAACTCCCTAGCTGTGCCTGACTTAGCTGTTTCCCTGGTCTGGGACACATTGGTCAATTTGCTCAAGACTTTCTCCTTTTCTCACTTTTTCAGGCTGCACCATCTCAAGTAGTCTTAAGCACTATAGTAAGCGTAGGCCCCTCGAGGGAACTGGTGAACCCTCCTGTAAATCTGGAAGACAAGCTGATGAGATGTGGTCACTGCTCTGAGTGTAAGTTTAGGACCAGATGGGTTCCAAAAAAGGGGCTCAGAAACTGAAGCCAATGATTTGCCATAAACAGTTCCCAAAGTAGTAAGAAAGACGAAGCAGTTTGGAGAAATCTGTGCTACAGAGCTGGCAGAATATTGATTTTTTGGTCAAGTTCCAAGGTCTACATCTGTTGGGGGACCTATTGAAGGGATTCACAGTAAGCAGGGAACAGATAAGCACTGTGGAATAAACAAGGGGACCTGAAAATTGGAGAGTCCCGGGCACATTTGTCAGCTAATGATTTTCCTTTAGGAGCAACTGTAAGTGAAGGAACAAAACAAGCAAAGAACATCCAAGATGACAGGGATTTACCCACTCAAACACAGTGAAGCTAAAGGACAAAATATTTTGCAGTTCCTCAAGTCATTTTTGAAGCTGAACCTTCAGACTGAAGTTGCGTGGAAACTGATGGGTCATATATTCTAGAAACTCCAGGTTGTTTTCTGCTTTATGTAGGTGGCACTTCCACTTTGCCTCATCTCTGGTGGTGTATTTTATCTTGATACTACAGTAGAATCAAAATGCAATTCCAGCACATATCAGTTGCACACTGTGATTTGTTAAAGCGACTCCTCTGGACCGGCAGACAGGAAAGGTTGCTATTTTCATCCTTTTAATACTTTATGAATTTTCTCAGAATTTCTGTAGAAGGCTCACTATTCACAACAGCATTCACTTCCAGGAAATCAGAAGTGGCACTGACCTAAACAGGTTATTACACAGGATACCTAACAATTTTCGTAAAATGGCCTTTGCTTTTCCTGCTTCAAATTTATGGGATATGTTTTGAACTATTATCAAGCAATCTCTTGTATTGTCCTTGACTGGTTTCAAAAGACAAATGCTTCACTATCCTTTTCTGAAATACCTCTGTGCATGAATTTTGTTTTCTGTTTTCTCACAATGCTGTGATCTCATTTGTTGAACAGTGTTACATGTTGCTTGGCGTTTTGTTTTTTGTATGTACCACTTCCCTTATCTTATATTTATCATACATGATTTAGACAGCTTTGGTGTTTTCCTTGCAAAAAATTTAAAACCTTAAAACACTGGCTAATATTTAACTAGATTTCTTTAAACAATAGATAATTCTAATTTTAGAAGCACCATCATTTTTACTTTAACTTACAAGGTTGACATGAAGACTGGAACGTAACTCCAGTGCCACTGTCTTTGGTGAGTCACGCTAATGCACTGGAGCTCCACAATGAGATGATCAGCTTAAATTTATGTTTGTTTTTTGTTCTTAAATTTGAAAATATAAATTTAACCCTTTTCAGCAAAAACATAGGCCCATTCATTGCAGCTATTTTCTAGCACGTGTATTTCTTCACTTGCCTGAATCAATAGCACCTCCCAGCCCAAGGTACTTTAAAAAGCTAGGGTAGGATCAGACAAAGATCTCAGCCTCACTACATCACCTTTGAAGTTGCACTGAACTCTAGCAAAGATAGCCCTGGTGAATATTAGAAACACTTTTCATGAGCACTTCCCATTAAGAGCTCCAAAGTAGGGGCACAGTGAAGGGACAAAAATGTAAAGTGGTAGAGACCACATCCAGGAAAGTCCTACATGAGAGTTAAATGTTCAAGTGCAGAATGCAGACAGACAACTAACTCCCATCAACTTAGCATTAAATATCTAATTGCTATTAGTCCTTTGAACATTGGCTCCACACAGTTCTTGAAGGCTGGGGAACACTGAGGGTTTTTTGGAGGGTTTTTTTTTTTGAGAAGTGTTGAGGCTTTTAGAATCATAGAATCATTTAGGTTGGAAAAGACCTTTAAGATCAAGTCCAGCCTTTAACCTAACACTGTCAAGTCCGCCACTAAACCATGTCCCTAAGTGCCACATCTACATGTCGTCAAAATATCTCCAGGAATGGGGACTCAACCACTTCCCTGGGCAGCCTGTTCTAATGATTACTAACCCTTCTGGTGAAGAAATTTTTCCTAATATCCAATCTAAACCTCCCTTGAAGGAACTTGAGGCCATTTCCTCTCGTCCTATCGCTTGTTCTTGGGAGAAGAGATCAACCTCCACCTCACTGTAACCTCCTTTCAGGTAGTTGTAGAGAGTGTAAACACAGTTCCTCAGCTGCTCCTCAAAGAACTTGTTCTCTAGACCCTTCACCAGCTTCTTTGCTCTTCTCTTTTAGAGGATTGTTTATTTTTTTCACTATTTCTGTAGTTTGAGGGAGTTTCTCTTTTGAGGTAGCTGTGAAGCAGGCTAATAAAATCCCAACCACTTTATTTATATATATACACATATATACATATATTCAGAAACAGCCTTTTATTGTTTTGGCTAGGTATCAAAACGTAAGGAAATGGAACATTTCCTATCACATATAACTTATCCTTGTGATAAGTTCCATCCTTAAGGAAAAAAAAAAATAAATTTTGAAAGGTTTAGGTAAGATCTCCTGCCATGCAAGAGTGTTAATCAATGCAAACATCAAGGGAAAACCACAGCATGTAAGGAGAAGTAGAATAATAACACTTCATGATTTTCTGAAGAATATGTTTCTGCCTCAGGTATTTATTAAAAAGCAGGCCTTTTTTCAAAATACTGCCCCATCGAAAGAAACTCCCAGGATTGTCCTCTGCAAGAGTTCATCTACTTTGTAAGTGGCTTTATGTTGGCTTGTTGAGGATGTGCAGAAGTTGCTGGTAGCTCATAAAGAGCTATCAATGACCACAAATAGAGCCATCAGTGATATTTTGACCCCACAGGCAAATGTAAGGAAAACCATGGTTCCACATCAGTAGAAGAGCAGAAAATTCGGCTGTTACTAAAGAATCAATATTAAATGTCATTTAAATATGACTATCAGCAAATGACCCTTGCAATTACATTAGTAATGTTACCATGAGAGTATACTAATAATACTACAACTAATACTTTGACCATTGCCATTGAATTCCAATAACTTTTTGTTAAAACTGAAAAGAAACAGTTTCTATTTTATGTCATCATCATCATGACTAAATATTTAGGGTGCACAGGACACAGCCATGAACAGGACTATGGTACTGGGGATTAGTGGATACGAAGGAGCATCCATCCTGTGATCTACAGAACCAAAGGCAATGTGTAAAAAAATTGTTCTCTTCTTCCCAAGGAAAATAAGTCTTTACTCTTAAAAATAGCACAACTTTCTTTTAGATTTTTGCTTCTTGCTGTGGTGTCTCATTCTGTAGAGCACTGCAAAACATGAAAAAAAAAAAAGGGGGGGGGAGAAGGCAGTTCTTTGAAATACTTGGGCTTTTTCCCAGTAAGATGCTGACTTACCCCACAAACCTGCAAAGCTCTCGGGCATATTCTTACTGTTAGGCACAATAATATTCCATCTTTCATTAGACTATTCCAGTGCTTAAAATAAGGACGTGCTCAGTTAATTTGCTGAGTACTCTGCAGCTCTCCTTTTAGGGTCCACGGTTAATGCCTTAAGTGATTCATTCTCCGTATGCCTTGAATGAAGTGAAAATGAAACAATATTCCTTTATCATTTGTTGGTGACAGAAGACTGCAGGACCGGTATCCAGACTGAATCTTTCCCTCTTCTATGACTGGTAATTCTCTTGTATTGTGTGCACACCTCATTCTCTTTTCTGCCACACATCTATCACATTAAGTAGATGGTTTATCATCCAATAAAGCATAATTCTTCTTATCTATGAATTTTCATCTCTGTTGTCTTGTCTCTGTTTGAGCACACCGAGTTCTTCATTATATTGGTTAAGAGTAATTTGCTTCTTTCAGTAGCACTGCTCGGTTAGACAGCAACTTCTTTTTTGTACTAGATTCATTAAATTTGACATCGTAACTACTTGTCTTCTCTCTTTAACTTGACATCCTTCACAGTGTATTGACTTTTGGATCTGCCGGTGGCAGATTTAAGTATTATTGTTTTTTCGTTTCTTTAACTTTGAATGTAAAATACCTAAACAACTACATTTGTCATCGTATAAAGACAACATATAATTCAGAGGAAGGTAGGGAAAGGTGAACCAGAGGGGGAACTAATTATGTCAATGACAATGCATGAGGTATGTTGATGAACAGTATACAATTACTTGTTTTCAATAGTTAAAAACAAAGCTAAGCAAGTGATAAAATCATTTAGTGATAAACTGTAAGCATTTTTAAATTCCTGTATAACAAATTCATGTATAACATCATCAATAGGTAACATCTCCTCAGATCTTAAGTCATTTCAGGTATGGAATGGGAAACTAGGGCTCTGGGTTATAAAACAGGCAGACCTAGAGCACAGGATGCAAGCAAGGGTGACCTAACTGCCTAGCATGACATTTCTATTACCAAACCCACATGAACTAAGGCTTTCTTTCCTCAAGCAAGGTGAACTATAAGCCTACATCTAACAACAAAGAAAAAGCATAGATCTTTTTGCCTTACTGGAACAGCACAGAGGGTATAAAGAAACATAATTTGGTGACAGATTAAGTGCATTGGTGACATGATTTCCACTTCATCTATAAGCACCACAGGATGACATAACATCTCTCTTCTCCAATGTATTTGCATAAGAATGTAAAAGTCTGTTTTTTCTAACGTAATGTAGAAAATGTCACAGTCTACTCAGAACTATACTAAATTATTTACTCCAATATCTAAGGCGACACCTGGAAAGTTCAGGCTAGTACAAGATCTAGTTTGTATTTACATCTTATGTGGTTTGGAGAATAAATATTTTAAAATATTCCTTACGTCTGCAATGCACACATGTCATAGAATAAATAGAATCATTAAAATAGGTTAATTTAATAGAGTATTTAAAATACACCCCACTGAATGAAGTCAAGGTATCTTAAGCAACATCATTAGTACATTATTCCAATAATGTCTAAGACACACATGGGAAAATATGCAAGCAAGAGAGGTAAACAGTTTTAATCTTTACTGTCTCGAAGCAAAATGTTGGAGAGAAAAAGGATGTCAGAAGTAAGGAGGAGGACTCATTCGTAGTTGTCTTACATTGATCTTTGATGATATTATTATCATGATAAACAAAGTAAAACACACATTCAGATATACAAAGCTTATTTGCTAGGATTTGAACCCAGAGAGTAATAGCCCAAATTAAGGTTTACAAAATAAGTACATTATGGTCATGTTTGGAAACCTAGTTCCAAAAAGATAAGAAGAGAGAAAAAAAGAAAAAAAGAGGAAAAACATGTAATCAACATTGACACCTCCTTCCTAATTGTAAAAATGAAGCATAAATGTTTTAGGTCTCTGTTGCTCTCTGGTCCTTAATCTATTCAAGGGATACAGGGAAATAAGGTCTTTATGTTCAAAATTGCAGATGATACAAGGATTAGAAGATAGAACAAATAAGTTTGAACAGTATAAACTAAGTCAGATTTTGATTGTTTACGTGAACAGCATAGCAGATGGTAAAGGCGTTTTGTTGTACAGAAAGATGCAAAATAATTAGGCTTGGAGCAAGAAAACAAACTATATAATATGTGGAAAATGGCCCAATAATTTAGCATACTGATCAGGAAAACAATTTGAAGGTTATTACGAAAAATCATTTTAACCAGCAACACAAAGCACTGTAGCAGTAAAAAAGGCAATCAAAACATTACTGTGTATGTGTAGATGGATAGACTATAATAAAAGAAAACATAATGCTGTGACTGTGCACTTGCTATTAGGCTATATAGGAAATACATATGCTGTACTGGCTACCTGGTACAGGAAGAAAATAATCTTTTGAAGTGAAAAAAAGGGCCAGTAAGATGATATTAAATCTCAAAAATATACACATCTAGAAAAATGTGGCTTCAACATTAAGGTTATGAAAGAATTTGTATGACAGAATAAGACGCAAAAAAAGCTATTGTCTAATTCTAAATTCCTGATTTCAGGTTTAGAAGCTCTGAAGAAAGGTCCCTTTTCTGTAATGCCCAGATTATACAAGTCATCCTTTTGACACCATGGTACTAGTTAAGGAATAACGTCATAATAGGTATCAGGGTCCTAAAAGAATTGCATTTACAGTCCCTGAAAAAGATAATGTGTTCTAGTACAGTTTCCTAAGTTATAGAAATCATTAACCAACTTGGTTGAGTTAAATTTCCTCATCCTAGCATGAAGCACTGGAAGTTAGTAACGAGCTAGAGCTAGGTGTACAAAAATGTTCTCACGGTCATTTTATCCACAATTAATGACCATGATGCAAAGTAAACGGTATTTAAATAAATGCAAAAACCTAGATATATCTAGCCTTTTCCTCTCTAAATGTTTTAAGCTTTTATTCCTCTGTTAAAATAACTGTCATATCAAAGATATATACTAGTTACATCAGTAGCATCATCAAAATAGCACTTTGGGTCTGGTGTTAATAAAGACAATGAATAATTTTAGTCAGAGACAAGGTTTAAATGAGATTCAGTAAATCATTTTCAATAATTCAGAAAGATAAATTTAATAATGGAAATTCATAGTCTAAAGGCAAGAATTCTTTACGAAGATGATATGTCTGTTCTACTATCATCACTTTTTGTTTACTGTAAGACTTTCACTCTACGTTTTTTGGTTTCCTTGAAGACAAAGAATTCAGCTGCATTTAAAAACTAAATTTTTCTTATGTGAGCTGCATTTAAAGGTACATGAAATGCTTAGCATCAAGATTTATGACAGTTTCTCAAAATAAGATTTTTTAAAATTCTATTAAAGCATTAACCCTTTAGCATCTGTTAACCTCTATATTTAAAAGTCTCATTCTTCTGTGTTGTGTGACCTGTTTTTTAAACAAGGTATTTCCTGTTCTGGCGGCAAAATTACTTACAATAAAAAATTATTTATTAGCAGTGCCAAACTAACATACAAGACAGTAAATTCAGAGATGATAAATTTCATTGTTTCTTAATAAATTCCTAATTAGGAGGCTATTGAAATTATTATAGTCCCCATCATCTGAAATAATGTTGAGTGTGTTACCTTCACTAACTGTACTGAGACTTTAGTACTGCTGAATATATACTTTCAGCATGCCAGATATGCTCAGTCAGGTAAAGAAAGCTGGTATGGAAACTTCTCTGTATCTTACTTGGGGGATAGTGGGCAACACTTATTCCTTAAGGGCACAATTGTGGGACCATCTGCGTGGAACCAGTTTCACAAAAATTCTCTCCTTTTTAGTAATATGCTTTAGGATTTCCGAGGAACATAATGGTATAAAGTCTAGCACCACTTAGCTTTGTGTAAACTTGTGTTGTTTAATCCTCTTTTGTCCCACAAAACAATGGACCTGGACACCTCAGACTCCCAAGGTTTGTATTTTGGTGCTGCTAATAAATGCGTGTCCTTTGTGCACCCAAGGTTGCCAGAGTTAATATATTCATGTGTTCTAGAGAAACAGCTAAAAATTCGGGTAAGTACATGGTGCAGATGAAAGCATGAGGGTTCATGTTCTCTTGCATGGTGAATAAAATCAGTATGCAAACAAAACTATATTTATGTAAAGTATCTCAAATTGAAGGTATTATGTCCTAATTAGATAAAGCAATTTCTACTAGCACAGCAAGTAGATAATAAGAAAAATGAAGAGGCAAAAAAGACATGCATTCTTATCGGGGTAAAGGAAAAAAAAACACAAACATTCTGAGAAGAGAGGCCTGAGACCATAAGATGGAGATGAGTTCATTCACACAAATGATTTTTAGTCAAAAGTAATGGAGAGCTGAACCTGCCCTAAGAAGCTTTTTGCTGTGCGTTGTGTTAGTCACTAGACAGTGTCCTTCTGCTCACGTACTGTGTATGAGGAGACATCATGGAAACTGGTAACAAAACAATTACAACAGGGAAACAGCAAAGTGGTTTTGTTGCTTGCAAGCCTGGTGTAATGCCTAGGAAAGGGACTAGCGCTGTCGTGACTGCATAAGGGAACGTGGAGCACCATGGACATTGGGGATCTCTCTCTCGCTTCTGTGCACCACACAGCATTTCACGGTGCAGTATAAACACCTGTATCAGCCTCCAATGCCTTTGAAAATGTCAACCTTATGCTTCCGTTTGACCAAGTAATTAAATGTGTGATTAACTTTAAGAAAATCAGTGATATCTTTTTCAACTAGCAATGTCCACATTCAGTAGGGTAGTAAAACAGGTGTCCCCTTGGATTATTTAAGAATGTAAAGTAGGGTACATAGGTGCATGCTTAACTGGTGTCTTAATCTGTTCAACAGATACATGGAAATAAGAAACAAATTTGTAACAGTCGGTATCAGCTTGTAAATGGCAAAAAAAACGCAGGTGCATTCATCAGATGCTCCTTTTCCCATAAATATTTCGGTCTGCTGCAATAATAACCACCTTTCCAGGAAATTTATGGACTTAGTGCATTCACTTGCCACCTGATTATATTAATAGGAAATCCATGTTCTGAGCTTCAAATTACTATTTTCAGATGATTAATTAAATTAAAATATGCATAAACTATCTATTCACATACAGCTTTGTCAGGAGACTATTTTAATAAAAAAGCTCTCTGAGAAAAAGGTCAGTTTACAATATTAGCCTCAATAAACAATTCTTAAATGTATTTTTACACTGAGATCTCTGCATAAATCTGCAGTCAGTTTATAACATGACAAATACCAAGGGCTTTTATTTGATCAGACAGCCAAAAGTTATTTGCTCTTCCTGTTTTCCTCTGGATTTAAGTGGTCAGTACAAAAGAATTAGTGATATAAATTATCTGGTTTAGACAATTCACAGTTCTTTAAATGCTTTTTCCTCAGTGGACCTCATTTAACAAATCCAAACTATTTCAGAATCTCCACATTAAAATGGATAAGTCAACAGTAAATTTAATTCAAAAAACAACTTAAACATTTGCATTTTTCATCAGGAACAGCAAGCTTGTAATTATACACTAATATCTCCCTCAAGCATCCCTTTTGATATTTATGACTGCATGCATTTATTATGACATCATAAATGTGTAGGAGAGAAACCAAAGATGATTTTCAAATATACTTCTCATGTTATAAACAAGTAATCCACAGTATTCTCAAATATTTTAAAAGATAATAATTATACTTTCTAACTTTAGTGGTCAAAAGTAGAAAAGAAAAAATTATCCATTCCATATGACAGCACTTTCATGGTTTTTATTCAGATTTTCAAATAAGTTATCTATTAAGAACAGTATCTTGCTATACCACCTTAAAAGCCTTTTGGCATGATTTAAAAAAAAAAAAAAAAATCAAGCTACACTTGACCAAACTGCTCTGCAAGTATCTCAAGTCGTATATAGTCCTATGAGTACAATTCTGAAAGCTGTATCATACAGCGCATTTCATCCAGTGTCCTAAACCTAGGATAAGAAGCATTCAGTGCTTCTTCTGAGGTAAGGATTGCGATTTTGAGAAACAGTGTTCATAAAGTTCTTCCCTCTCTAAAATATCAGGTAAGTAGTCTTGCAGAACATCATAAACCCAACAAAATTACAGACAAATTTTGCCAAACCCAGAAAGGTTTAGTTATTTGTCTTACAATGGAGTTCAGGTGCCTAGGAGTGTGCTCTTGATAAAAGTTGCACGGTTTGAATAATAATTCAGCTCCTCAGACAAAGCTTTTCCACTAATTACAAAGACATTTTACAGAATACTTAAATAATTTACTTTTTCTTGCTTTATGTGGATGTGTTTAAAGATGCTGATTCTATAAAACTGAAAGCTGACTACATTTCTTGTCAAATTTGTGTCGTGACACTCTTTCTTAATTAGATTTGTTGATTTATTGCTAATGAAGATAAAATGTCTTCCTGCAGACACAGTTACTGGTTTTTGCAATCATTTGAAACTGGCACACAAGTAATTTTATAGAAGTTTCAAAGCTGTCTTCTAATTCATAGGCTCTTCTATTTGGTTGTTAAACTTACTCTCATCACAAAAGTGATAGATAAGGCAAAATATTCACATCTATTTTTGTTTCCACAAAATTCTAATGACTATTTCCATGAAAGAATTACAATAATGATGGTGAAGTTTCATGTACATATTTAAAAAAATGGATTCAAACAGCTGCTTCTACTTCAGAATTCAATAAAATCCATTATTTACTAGTGGATATATTGCTAATGTTTAATTTTTGTAGGAGAAAAAATTCAAAAAAGAAACCTGGTTTAATATATAAATTAATAATTAAACTATCATTGAAGACACCCTAAATCATTTCAGGTTAATGCCAGCAGAGGGGCACTGGGGAAGATAAGGGAGGTTTACTGATTCTTGTCTAATAAGTTCCAGTGTTATTATAAGAAACAAAAGAATTATCTTGCAGCATATTTTATGTAAATCTCTTGCAGGTCACCACTATGATGCTTAACTTACACCTACCACTATCAAAACCAGGATATGGTTAACAAGAGAACTACTCAAATAACTTTCACACAGTAGTTTTTCTTACAAATTCTTGCAGTATTTCCTGAATAAATTACTCAACAAATCTATTTTTTCATCATTTGTCCAGATTTAGTTAGCAATGAGGGCCCTCAGACAACTTCAATACACAAATAGCATTTAATTTCAAAAACACCTAATTAAGATGAAAATGGGTGTTAAAGATGACAGTCTGACCTACAGTTTCATGATGAGGTACTCTAAGGTGGGTCTAACAGGCCACCTCTCACCTTCTGCTCTTCTGTTTGCAGTGCTGGCCATCAACAGGGGCTGGATGTGCAATCAAAATGTAACTCCGGTAGCAATATCTGGAAGAATCACATTCTCTTTGTTTCACAGTCCCAGTGGGAAAAGCCTTCCTTTTTGTCCTTCACATTTCTCTTGGAGAAAAGATTTGGCAGTTTGTAGGCAAATGCTATAAGCATTCAAATCAAACTGTTCCAAAATAAAACTAAAAGCAAGGTAAGCCTATTCCAGGAGAGAATAAACCTTACGAGCTTTTAGGCTCTGCTATTACATTAAACATTCCACAGGCAGAGCTCTCTCCTTCCTAAGGACCATGCCTGCAACAGCATCCATTCCATTTTCATACATTTTTACAAATAACTGATACTATCAAGTATTCATAGAATTCTGTAAATAAACCTATAGCAATATCAGAACACTTCTCATGCAAACTTATAAAACAAGTATCATAATACATAATACAATAAAAAAAATCAAACAACTGTTTTGTTTCATGGGTACTAAGTATCCATTAATCTTTCAGACACTTATGCCTGTAGTAAGAATATAACATTTTCTCTGGGTTCTGTCTCTTTGGTACTTTAAAGAGAAGTTACTACACAAATATGTGGCATAACGATCATAAAAGAATATTTATATAGCTACCCTGACCTCTCTGATTAAAAGAAACCAGATTTCTTGTGGTCGTAAGAATTCAAAATATGTTTTAAGTAAACTAGCTGAAAAAAATGAAATTGAAAAAGCATTCTGGAAAATTTGGGGTTAAGGACATGCTTGTATTAATATCTTATTAACAATGATGCACATATATATACATATTTGAAATTTTTTTTAGAATCAAAATATTCTTGGACTATGATTAAAGCAAAATACTAACAAACCAAATAGGTTATTCACCACCACATAGAAAATTTTGAATTTCCAAAAATTAGTAAATAGCAATGTTTGAGAAGTAATTTCTAAATTGGGTAAAGTTACTGACTTAAACAGTTACAACAAACTTTCTCTTTAGAATCAAGCAACCTACGTTAGAGGCGGCAGTGTGGATTATCTGACAAAGTATCAGTTCTTCTGCTTTAGAGTAAGCATGACAGGAAGATTCAGACTGAGATAAAAACATTCAGTTATAAATATTACAGATATGAAAAGGAAAATTATCTGTTCATTGTTACTAGCAGGAAATGTTGCAAACCTCAAAGAGATTGGACTGCATTATATAATGAAGAAGGAATGAAGTCCAAAGTTCCATTATCTAGCAGAATTAAATTAAAAGATGAAAAAAAAAATCACATAAATTTTAATAGCTTAAGTGAATGAGTCAATCAGTACCCAATTGCTTTCTTTTCTCTCTGTAATACATTTCAACATTACAAGTTGTACTCTGTTTTATGTTAATAGCATACCGGCTGATACTGCTTTCGGTTGTGTCAAACTTCGTTGGAAATGTGCATGTGGAAAGCAAAACTGCTCTTCACTCAGTATAAAGAGAAGGAATTAGCCTCTTTATGGTATAATTCGTAGCTGGCACAACAGGTTTATCCCCTTTCTTTCTATTCTCCCTCCCCACCCCACTCTCACCACAAAAGCCCATAGCCTGCTTTACAAACAAAAGTATTTGTAGAGTGCATGTAGGCACAGCTATTTCACTAGAAGACTTGTAAGCAAAAGGACAATGAGAAAAGCTGAGAGAAAACAGCAAGAAAATTCCAGATACAAATACAAAAACTCTGGTGTTATGGAGCATGAGAAAAAGCTTAAAGAAAGTTAGGAGAAGCACTGAGGAATCAAACTCCAGGAAAAGATATCTTAGCACAAAACCAGAATAAACAAAAGAACAAAGATGTCAACATCACCCTTTTGTCCTAACTAAAATAACATGCTAGACCCTAAATTCTGGTTTATGTATTAGGTCAAAAGAGCATAGAAATTTTCTACTTTTAATTAGTATTGCTGTTTTCACATCTGATTGCTGAGTGGAGAACTAACTGTGAAATTCACATTGAAAAGTTTCTATATATACTTCTCTCTGGATAGTAAGATAGCACTATGCTTACTTTTCTGATAAGTATTTATAGCAAAATAAACATACATATATAAAAGTTGTTGGGAAGTATCTGAAGAGACTAGATGTGCAAGTCAGGTTATTTTCTTGCTTTAAAATGAAAAATGTTGTGGGTACTAAGCTCCTACATCAGCTGTATTTTCAGTACCTACAGGATACTGAATTTACTTGAGTCAAGAGATACTGTGTTGGAACACAAAGACACAACATACATAAACAATCAAACTTACTAAGAGTAAAAAGATGAAAGGCAAGAGCTGCTAAAAGGATCACACCATAAATTTTGTAAGTCAAATGAAAATCTTGCTGTGAGTAAGTGCAGTTTTCAAATTGTTCTTACATATACCGGAAATGATCAAAATAGCCTCTGCTCTACTTATACAGATGCTTCATTTTCTCCTGGTCCTGATATAAACATGTGAATTGATTTGAGGATTTTTTTTCTCCTGTTACTTTTTTGTTTATTTTATTTATGTCGGAGAGCAAAGGAGATGGGAAAAAAGTTAGCACCTGTGCTTTTCTAGTATTATTTGCCTAAGAGATCAAGTGTATGGCAAAGACTGAAGAATAATAATATACAGGTGTTTTAACCCTTCTGCCAAAAGAACCTACTAGATTGCAATTTATATTATGTAGGTCTTGATGCTTATGAACTAGTGATACAGGTCACTTTTAGAATAATACAGGAATAAAATGAAGCTATCCAAGTTCTCCACAGACATTTTTCTCAGTTGGCACCAAACTACAAGGTGCTTCTGTTTCACAAAACTAAAAAAAGGCAGGGTGAAGAGAACTGACTGATAACAAATCCCAACCCTCTGACTTGTTTCAGAGAAAGAGAAAGAAAACAGAAAGAATAATTAAAGAACTTACAATCATTCCAATACACATTGACATATTGTCATTCCTTCTATCCGTTTTGTTTTTATTCAGGCAAATTAGCTCAGTCAACGTTATAACCCTGTAGATCTGGAGAAGGAAGTTGGTTTTTTCTTGGCTCTATTTAATTATGCAATTGCCTAATAATTTGGTTGTACCATCCAAATGCAGCTCTTCAATTCTGGATTTTACTTCGTGTAAATTTTGAAATCCATCTGCACAGCTGGGTCCTTTTCTGCTTCAGTATAGATTGTGTTATAAAAATAATTAAACCATATTTTCTTTGGAAAAGGCTGCTTATTACTGAATATTACTGGGTTTTAGAATTTCTGTTAAAATATCTATTTATTAACTTTCTTATCTGTAGGGAGAATATCCTTCTCAATTTAGAATATTTTCACCTCATCCCATTAAAATGTTGTCAATATTAAAATTCTATTTTCAGGCTTTTTCTGATATGATTTTTGGAATTATAATGACAGTGCAATGGGAGACTTTGAGCTTTTGAATGGGGGAGTTTGGTCCAATTTTATTGACTTTCATTAATGTTTTAAATAAGCTTGTGTAGCCTATTGCTCAGTAGGCACTCTGCTTTCCTTTCTCTGCTAACTCCATGGAGGATGTAAAACTCTGAAAGGGATCCTTGCCTGTATATTTAGCTAAGCTTGATTCATTAAGGTTAACCTGCACTTGGAATTACTAAAGTCCTTGGGAATTTTGCGATAAATGTCACAAGATTTTAACTGCAGACAGCATTCTACTTTCAGATATTTTGCTCTGTCATCCCAAATTCAGGACTCCAGATGGATGCATTAATAAATCTAACTAAAACATTAATATTACCGAGGAATTAATATTTTTTCTTTAGATCAACAGGGAGAAAGGTAAAGGAAATTATTTCAGTAGTCTAGCCTCTAAGCCAAATTTTTGTTCTTATTATTTGAAAACAATTTGTTATCCAGACTCATTATCAAATGTTTTTCAAACTAGCCTATCATTCCAGTTTGTTAGGTTTCTTTAATGCTTAGCAGTCTGTTTCTTTGTTTTTAAGTCTGCTACATTAAATAAACTAAAATTTCTGCCCACTGTTTCTCAGCCAGGCTCCGGACTATCATAAAACATATGATTATTGTAATGGGTCATCAGCACTATGTAATTTTTAATTAGGAGACAATGCTCCATGCCAAAGTAAACTTGTCAACCCTAAAATAAAAAAAAAAGTAATGAAGTGCTGAATCGTGGACATTATAGTGATTAGACTTACTGTAAATATATTGTGATGGTTAGAACCTATAACAACTGTCTACATAATCAATGCAAGAGGCTGTGCTTATGACAGACTGAGAAAGTGGAAAGGATTAGTTGAGGACAGACTTCCTCGTCATTAAATTCAGCAAAAATTGCTCACCCTTAGAAGCATACTACAGGGTTTTTACTTTTAATTAAGTTTTAACTGCTGTTTATGCAAATTCTCCTCTAAATCAGTATCAAACATGTCCTAAAGCCATTCATACATACCACTAATTCATTCTGTGCTTGACAATCCTGCTGCTGAAGCAATGTCAGCAAAATAGCTGATTATACTAGATTTGGTTGAGGTTCATTTGCAATTTCTGATTAAACTGCTTTTATTGTACTGGATTGTAATGCTAATCAGAATTAGCGAGGTGCTGAAACACGACCAAAACTGATCGCAGAATGAGTTTTAAGAAGATCAGACAGAAAAGTATAAATGGGACTAACCTGCAGTGTGTTTATTAAGATTAGCAATAGAGCAAAACAAAACTACTATTCACAGAAATTTTAATTTTCAGATTTCATTTTATATGACTCAGAGGTAGAACTCAATAGAGGTTCAAAGGCATGACTTTGTGTTTTAATTAAAATTATACAAGGCTCCAAGGTAAACATTTGTACTTTACGCTTAAACAAAAGGACTTTATTCTGTGTTCAAATATAAAGCAGGATCAGTACCCTGCATAACACTTTTCTCCTGTACCAAAGTAATTGCATATGAAGTTCTGAACATTCACAAACTCACTATTCAGTTCAAACTCTGAGTAGTGGATAATGTTAAGCAAACCAGATGAATGTGCCTCAGGCCACTTTTTATTATAAAAAATAACACAATGCTCTTAGTCATTTTACAAATCAGGATATAAAATAACCACCTACTGTTAGGAATAGCATTGTTTAAGCAGATCATTACCTTATTCCTTTTTCAGTACTGATGACAGAGACGGTTGAGAAGATTTGAAAACAAAACTTCAGGCTTAGCATTCGAAACTTTAGGTTTTGCACGGCGTAATTTAGCAACATCTAAGCAGAGTGAAATGAGGTTCCTTGTCACGAAAGTGCCTGCTACCTGCTGTAGCACAGTGAAAACGTGGGGCCAATACAGTCAAAGTACCCTTGACTAAATCTTACTGGAGCGTGGGGTGCACACAGCAACCCCAGCGCCCAGGGCTCTGGCCAGGCAGAGTGGGAGAGCTGCATCTCCTCGCTGCTGCCTGAGCACATCGAGGCAGTGGCTCCTCTCATCTCAGGGACCGATTTCCCTCTGTCTCCAAGCAGGCAAGGAGCAAGAGGACCTGAGTTTCTTATCAGTGTTTCTTCTGCCTTGCAAGGCTCTCCAGGTACACAGAGGCATATGACCAGTCCAAAATTCTTGGAAGTTCAGATGGAAATCTGTTATCTCACAGGTGAGCCACCTCATCTTAGGAGCCTGAAGCAGCTCCTGTCTCCAGAGGAAACACCTTTGAGTTCAGAGGGAAAACCTTATCTTCAGAAATCTGCTGTTCTTGTCCCGGGCTGCACTGTAATGCAAAACCCTGAGTTCCATAAATGCCAAAAATGGTGCATTTTTACCCTCCTATTTTCTTATAGCTTTCCAGTGCTTTTGCTCATAACCTTAGGATCATGAAAGAAAAAGTCGTCTGTGACTTGGCAAAAATAAGCACACAATAAAAACTGTACAATCTTTGCTGAAACCCTAATGCTAATTAGGCTGTTTAATTAGCCTCTCTCTAATTAGAGGTAATCTCTCTGTAAACAAGAATGAAGGTGTCAAATGTACCTAATTAAAATAATTCACTGATTACACGCTGAAAATCATGAAACTCTATGTTTCACTCAGTATGTTCACACAGGTCTGAAAAGAAAAAATATATTTCAAAAACATATTTTTCAAAGCTATTGCTATTTTGATTGCAGCTGTCACAATAATTTCATGGAGTTCCCTACTATTCTTTTCCATATAGAATTCCTGTAAAACACTGAATCAAGAGATTATGATTCATCAAAAAACAATTGTTTTCCCCCAGTAGGTTTTGGATTCAGTCTCAAAGAAATAGCTTTTCTTATTTAGTAAATATATATTTATATATATATATATATATATATATATATATAACCTTAGGTTAAACAAGGTGACCTCCAGAACATCCATCATTTAGAAAGACATCTGTTGCAACTGAAGATCTCATCTCGATAGTCTCTGCCAAATGTTTTTAAAGTCCTGATTCAAATATTCCCCAAGAGTTTATTTTCAGCATGAGGGCAAACTTTGATGATCTTTTAGTAGTGAAGTAGCATGCTATTTATCAGTCAAATGAAGGGGTTGACATTCTTTTCCATTAGCTTCTGATTAACTTGAAATATTACAGTGACAAATCAGTAGAGAGCTTCTAACAAATACTTCATCTCCTCTTGGATAAAAGAGATTAATGAAATTTACTTGAACCACCTCATTTTGGCTTTCATTCAAGTGTCATGGTAAAGCAATCACAAACTCCTAGTCCATGAGATGCCCATGTAAGGTGTACCTTGGAGAAATGTTGTCTTTTATTGGTATTCCAAGTAAGCAAGGTGCACTCTGCTTGCTGCACCACAGGGCTGTTTAGAGTGCCATTGCTCTATATTGCCTAATCTCTATTTCAGAAATTTGGTTCCCCCTGATCCTTTCAAATGTAAAACTTAAATAAGCAATGACCTATGTTACCTATTTTAGACATACGCAGACACATTTTCCAGTAACCTGTGATAAGAAAAAGTTAAGGACCCAATAGCTCCCACGACTGAAATCCACATCATAAGCAGAAAACCTATGCTCTGTGTTAACAGAGGCAACAAAACTATTTCTTCGGACTTCTTTCTCCACCCATAACTTCTGTCTTAACAAGATGAAAATCAGATGTCTAATCTCAAAGGCTCAACATAGTTCTGAGTTTTCTTTTACAGGGCAAGTGTTGCAAACTTTCTGATTCCTGCAAAAGTGAGGATTTACAGCAGTCTGCACATGATGCCCTGGAGGCCCCTCAAACCATCGTAAATGGCCTTGGAGCAGAAGCAATTGGTCTTACATATCAGAAGCTTTCTGGAGAAAGCTTGAAATAAATGGAATAAGGACACTTGGGACAAAAATCTAATTTTCTAACACAAATAACAAGCACATCGTTAGCTATGCCTCATGGTCAGTGGATTAAAAAGAGGTGGCAGAGAAAAGGAACCTCCAAAGATAATGGTTTTTTTAGTAGTAATATACCCAGGCCTGATATAGATTAACACAGGAGAAGTATACCTAGAGATTGCAAAAGCATTATGTGAAGGCAGTTTTTGAACTGATACAGTAATTCAATGGCCAGCAACTCTATTTTCAGGATGGTCATAATAGTTCAACTCTTTGTAGAAGTAGGCAGTGCAAACTGTAGCAGTCTTCACTTCAAATAGAACATGGGTAGACAGAGAGTTGTTCCTTGGTATTGCTGGATGGAGACGAGAGAAAGCCAAAAAAACGTGTGTAGCAATCAATAGCCACAACATGTCCTAGAAGAAAATGGAAGTTAAAGAGAAAAAAGAAATGTATCCAAGTACCTGTCGAATATGTACTGGCTAGAGAATATGTGGAAGTGAAGTCAGTGGAAAAGCCTTCTTTTGTTCAATTCTTCAGGGAAACAGCTTTAATTTTTAAAATTAAAATCAGAAAATCATCAAAGATAGAAGCATCCATTTCTATTCCCAGCCCCAAAGAATCCAGTGGGCCCAAATCAGTCAGCCAACTGGGTCTAAAGAAGTATAAGTTCCTGAACAAAACTTTAGCAATAATTTTATTCTTCCAAAATCTCTTCATCTGAAGGGAAAAAAAAAGAAGTTGGGAAAAGCAAAGTAAGTTTGTGGACCAGATGAGTATCTTCCATTTTGTACTGTTTCTTTTCATATTCCAACTGTTTGGGCTTTTCCTAAAACTTCCTCATGTTAGCTGAAAAAAACTATTCACTCAATTATTTGCCTTTTAACTTTTCACTTTTCTCTTTGTTTTTATTGTTTTTTTTTTTCAGATTGTAAGTATTGGTCCCTTAAGGCAGACAGTACACTTCGCAGGGTTTATTTGGAAATATTGCTAAGGGTAGAATAAAATTTACATTCAAAGCATGCAGCTATGAGAAGTAGTATATAGGTATTTTTAAAGCCCACAAACTGTTGCCACAGCAGATAATGCTTTTGCATAGAGAGAAGCGTGTGGGATCTGCCAGTATCACATAAAAAGCATATCCTTACATGGCACAAACTTGTCCTGTTCTCACTGAAAGAACAAAAGCCAATTTATAGCTTTAATGAAATTATTCTTACCTCGCATTACACTCTTTTTAGCTAGTGTTTGGAGGAGACAATCATTGTGTCAGTCCCTCTGCTAAGGATTGGTGTATATCAACTGTTTTTACACCTCCCCATCTCATATACTTTCCTTCTCACTCTGCAATTCAAATAATGTCTATAATGTCTGTCAGTTGCTTAGCATCACGAGTACATTGCATTCTGTTCATCTGAATCAGAAACATCCTGTGACTAAACATATAATTTGAATTATGCAGCATTTAGTCTGCATAAGATTATTGTTTCATACCAAATACCCTCTGTACAAAATGTCTTTCCATTGTCCTTTTTGATAAACTGTGATTTATACAATCTAAAAAGGACAGAGATAATCTGATAAAGAAACAACATCACATGGAATAGAAGCCCAGGTACTGAACAGAATTTAACTCAACTGTTTACACACTTCACTGCAGAAAAATTAGCTGCATGAAGCATCAGACTGCACAGACGTGTCAGGCTGCACAGATGGCAAAAGAGGTATCCTTTAATGCATTATAAGAGGTTTTGTCTCACCTAGGATGCAAAGTAACCTTGCAATTCCTCCCACATTTTAATGACATTTCGAAAAGTATTTGTCAGTTATTTGCTATAGCAAAGTAGTAAAACTGGAGAAAGGCTGATCTTTCAGGAGGGACTGAAACTGATGACTCATTTGAAACTTAGTAGCAGGGCTGTTAATTTGTTTGGCTATAACTGAAATCAATATTTAGACAGAAAAAAGGGTCAGATATAAAAATCTGATACTGTCCTGCATGCACATACCTAGTATCCAGGATCCATCTTGCTCATGTAGTACCAAACCAGTAGCTCCTGAAGGGAGACCAGAATGTGAAAGTATCCAAGGAGACGTGGTGGTGTTCCCCATGACAGGTGTTTTTCCATGTTCAGGATAGTTTTTTCATTATATTCCTTCCCCTTCACCTTTTCAGATTCTTATTGACCATGGTCCCGTGCCCTGCCATTATCATTTCCTATAATGTGAAAACAAACAAGCAGCACTTTCTCAGCACAAGTGAATGGCAGGCAACCATGCAACATGGTCTCTCAATGCATGTAGTAGAGCTCCAGCTTCTACCAATTTCCCTGCTTATAGCAATAGGAAATAGATGCTACAAACACATTAACACACATTACATTGCCAAATCTCAAACTGGCGGAGTACTAACTTTAGAAGCAGATTACGGCTGATGCCACAGGCCTGTCCTCTGTTCTTTGAGACTTGTCTAAATTAGCTTAGATACTGAAATGGTCTTCAGCTGTTTTCAGTCCTGGAGAATTAAAAAAAAAAAAAATCAATTAAAAGGCACCTTCCTTCCTTCCCCTTCTAAACTCATATTTCTGATAAAGCTAAGCTAGATCTTTATTCTCATGATAAGCATTCTGTGCTCTTCCTCAGGCACGGTTCATTTTACAGATCTAAATGAATATTAGTATCTGAACATTACTCTACAATGTTTACAACGTTATGCTTCTGGTCTGATCAGGACATAAGCATAAAATGAAAAAAATAACCAAATTAACTACTGTAAATATACATTTGAGGATCAAACACAATTGCTTATTTCTTTAAAGCTGTCTCTGTGGAAACAAAGTCCTGACTTTAAAAGCCAAGACACTTTCAGTGCCACATTCACTAATCCAATGTATTGCAATGCAGAGGCACAGAGCCAGGATTTGCATGAGCTTCCCCAGTATTTCAAGGACATTCTTAATGTTCTAGAAGCTGCACAGGACCACCAGGACCATTAAGATCCTTTCTATGATCTCCTGCATTTAAATGAGGGCATCATTTGGCTGGGAACACTTACAATGATATTAATAGAGAAGAGCTATTATGGCAGATCAAACTAGTCTAACAGTACTCTGAACATTATAGGAAAAATATTGGTATGCTCTTTTCTGGTCAGAAAGTAGCAAATGAAGGTACTCTGGATTGAGATCACATAGCCAAGAGCAGAAATCAGCTGCACAATCATCAAGTGATTAATATATTCAGTTGTAACATGTTGAACAAAAGCTCTAGAAACATGTACAATAATAACAATTATGGAACACACAACCCATTTCCAAAACAACCCTGGTACAACACAATCTGATGCAATAGTGACATGATAATCAAGAGAATAGTGCAACATATTACAATGCCTGCTTTATAGGCACTTCAATAGTTCTTTAACAAGATAACATATTATAATAAATGCAGAGAATGTTATACTATCCTGGCTTCACAAAATCTTTGTGGTAAAAGTAGGGCAAAAAAAAAAAGTTGAATGAAGCTAAACTTTCCAAAGGTCAGAACCAAATTTTCAGCATTTCAAAATTTACCTAACATTTAGTGTGTATATCTATTCTTCCAAATTGCACAAAGCACACAAATATAGAGATTACATAAAGTAACTTTTGGACAGATTGATTTCATTGTATTTTTCTTAAATCATGGTATACACAACCCAATTCAAGACATAAGCAAAGCTATCCTACCCTCTGGCCTACAGTATTCTCACAAGAATATTAAAGCAAGTGGCTTTGGTTCTCTGGCTGGATTTCAAAAAATGGTTTGTTTTTCAGACATGTTCCAGAAATATAAAATTTAAACGGAAAAGAACATTTCTGACTCTCTGCCTCTTCACAGTAATCAAGGTGCTTATTCCCATCAACAGTCATATAGACCTGGATACAGTGATCTAATAGTTTCCTCCTTTAATTTTTCCAGATCCAAGGTTATGATGTTGTTTAAAAACAACAGCAATTTCAGTAGCTATTTCACTTCATAAGTCAAGCAGAGGAGGAGTTTTTTTGCTATTGCTAGATGATTCATGAGAAATAGGAATCTGGAAATTGCCCAGAATTTGCCTGTCAATGAACTATTCACATAGCTGTAGTCACAGCTGCTGGTTCTTAATTCCCACACTACAATCAGAATTTTAAAATCTGTGATCTTTTCTGTCAGCCTCACTTTCCATAGCTCATAAAAGGGACTTTGTCTCCATAATTATGTTAAGACTATTTCATACCCCAAAATATTAAAGGAATACCAATATGCTGCATGTTTGCCCATGATGCTTTCTTCTTTCCAGCTGGTATGTCTTCAGCTGGACTCTGCTGTGCACATTAACTCATCTTTTCTCCCCAGCAACTGATTTGTTTTTGAGAGCAGCCACTGACTACTTTCAGAGGCTCACTGCATGACTTCTGTAATCATTTTTAACTTGATCCTGCTCCCACTGAAGCAGAAGTCAAAACACCCAGTGAGTTTAATAGTTCAGTATTAGATCCTTTAGCTGTGATGGACTTAGTGTGAAACAAGGGGAGCACTGCATGTGAGAGTGCCAAATAAATGAATGGAAGGATGATTTTGCATGGCACCTTGAGTAATATCCCATATCCACTTCTCATGTCTCTCTTTCCCTATTGGAGTAGGATAGCAGGGCCTGATGTTTTCGTTTTGCATTCCTTAACAACATCCAGTTTGACTTGAACAGATGTATCATCGTATCATTGCAGAGTTTTGTGCCTTTGTTCTTGGATCTTGAGCATAGGTGTCACTGGAGCAGAAAATCCACCTCATTTGTCCCAGCTTGGCAGCATGATTTCTTTTACCTAATAATTTTAACAGTATCACTGTAAATCATTAAGAGCTTTGCATTAACTTGCTTTGGAAGGGTGTTATGCAAAGCTGTAGTTTTACATAATTATTAACTCTGCCATGAGTGCCATCATTTTACCCTATTTGGCAAAATTAGTTAAACAAGTCTCCCAGGCAAGTACAGTATGTCATTTCCTTAGATTCTAAGTTCAATTTTACTATACAGTTTTCTGTATGTAACTTACTTTACACTGCATTTTCCAAGTGTCTCAAAACCCCTGGATGAGGAGTTATGATTTCCGATGACTCACTATGTTTTTCATTTAGTTTTTGCGCAAGATTATACATAATGTTATGCAATTAATTTATTAAATACCGTAAAAGCACTGGCCAACAAAGTTGATACAATTTATTTATGTCTTTAGTTACATTTCTCATGTAGCATTGTCACTTTAATAAATGAAATTAGGGGTTTTTTTATCTATAGTTCACCAACTTTATCTTTTTCTCTGTCACTGAGCGGATTATTCTGCAGACATTACTGTGGCAAATAATAATTTGCTCTCATCTTTTTTGCCATCACCTTTCAAGAAAAGCAGATCTCTTTTTCAGATGATGAAGAAAACTAGGATAGGTTGTACATTTGCACTATAAAAATGTGATATATTTTCATATTATTTTGGATCCTGTACATGACAGGAGTTACAGAAGTTCTCAAAATCTATTTAAACTTATAAACATTTCTTAAAGTACTTTAATAACTATTTTTAAGATACATTTACTTTTGCAAATGATATGCTAAAGAATAGCATATTAGCTTTGATTAGTTATTAAAATCAGCTCAAACAGATTTAAAATTGAGCTTAGCATAGCAACTAAAATTACCAACAAATTAATAAGATCTTCCTAGTTCTACTGTTTATCTGATTCTGGATAAGACATGCTATAAATTCACAACCATGTTTGCAACTCATTATCTGGTGACAAATCTCAGCAGCAACAGAAAGTGAAACATGGTTAGTCAGATACTACGAACTGAACCAAAATCCAGGTAATCTATGAGCCTTAAAGGAACTGAATTGTTGCCAGCTTTCAGTAGTGCGTTGCTTTGTTATTCAAGTGCCTTAAGCAAGCCTATTCACGTACGATTTCAAATACATTTTCACATCAGGGTGATTTTCCATTACTTCATTTCTCTAATAATACATCTTCATAGCTGTGGGTTAGTATTAAAGAAAGAAATTGACCTGAGGAGATTTGAGTTAAGTATTCTGCCCAGTAGCTTTGTAGAAATCACGAATGAGGGATAGTTTCATGTTCTGAATAAAGTAATTTCTTTTTAATGGATTTTATACTGAATGATTTTCTTACTAGTTGTAAAGGTTTATATAGCCAGTGTATAAGCTACATCCTAAAACAGAAAGATTAAGAATAAATCTAACTAATAAATCTATACTTCAGACAAAAGCACCTGTTTTAGGCTGATACCAAGAAATTATTTCTTAAAATAGAATAAATAATTGATTAGCAGAAGTAAAGATTATATTAATCTATGCCCAGATTGTACTATTATATCACAATACTTGAATGAAGGAAAATGTTTGTCTGACTAATTTTTCTACTTTTTGAGATTTCTATTTGTGTGGTTCACTGCATTTATTCTCTTATTAAAGTTGAATTCATACATATATATACAACTCTTCATACGACTATCTTAATACATATTGTAATATCTATAAATTCCAGAATTTGGGAAAGGGATTCATTATTTAAATCTCTAGCAAAATGCTGTAAATGCAGGAGGAACAAAGGAACTTAGAAAACACTCTGTATTACTGAAATTCCTTACAGGAAAATTTCAAGCATGTAAGGAGAAAAATATGTCACTGCATGATTTTATTGCATACAGCTCAGGCTTACATATTGAACTTGACAGTTCCTAGCAGCTGAATACTCATTCACTGCACTCATTTTTCCTGTAATTTTTAAATAATCAGTCGTTAAACACTTTTTCACTTTATTCCCTTTCATTTGAATCATGCAACACGTCCTTTACTTTGAAATAACTTACAGTCAGTATTTATAGTGCATTAAGTGAAATGCATAAAGGGTTTGCAGTGGCTTTTTTCCCCTCCTGTTTCACGGAGTTGGGAAGAAAACTGAAGATTAAGTCTGTGTGCGTAACAGACTGTTAACAGTTTTTCTAACAGTACTGGACACTCCAGTTTTGTCAAACAGGGTACAGCTAGGCAGCAAAGAGGAAACCAGCCTTCACACAATTTCCTAGCTTCTGCTCTAGGGTACAAGCAAAATGAAGGGATGTCTGGAGAAGCTAGGAGAGCATGTGTTGAAGGGGAAGACAGGAATATAGATGAGAAGAAAGGATCCATCCTACTGGGTTATAGTGAGCAAAGAAAAGATAAGTGAGTAAAGTTATGCAGCCCAACCACATCAAGTCAAGTCTTTTGGTTTTGGCCAAATTTTAGGAGTGTCATGGTAAGAAAGAACCTCATGTTCATTCATCTGCAATGAGCACAATCACCTTGAAAATGACCAGCAAGGAAGGTATCTCACCTCCTTAACTGCCTGGTTCCAGTATTACACTTATCTCACAGTTACAATGATTATTTTTGTGCTAGCTTGAACTACATCACCATTAATATGTTTATTTTTCTGCTCTTTTAAATGAATGTAAGAAATTATGGTTTAACAAATAAACTATATTTGCAGTGACTCAGGTCTGTAAACAGAGTGTTTTCACGCAGTAGGCTCAGTATTTCGCTCTCGTCATTTAATCTATACATGCTGTGAAAACTCTGAACTGGACCTTCCTTCTTTCCTCATCTTGGCATGCTCCCTTTTCAGTGACTGTTCTGAAATCACCTGATCTTTCCTGAGAATACTGCTAAGATCGCATTGGTTGTGGTGCATCACCATCTTCAAATGAATGGTGAATGGAATCAGGACCGAGCTCTTTTACTGCTGTAAGCATAGCTCCTGGTCTTGTATCTAAAAGAGCACCTATAAGTGGGTCCAAGAGAAGAATCAACGGTAGGGAAGAGGAAACAGATCTTCTAATAACCTTCTTGGCAACAGTGTGAAGAACAGCACATAGCAGCTGAAGCAACAGCACGGGCAAGAAAAAGGAGAGGCCTGGTAGGATACCAAAATTTCTGTGCTGTGTTACAGTGTTCCACAGTACTCAAAACCAGATCCTCCTTACTGCATACCAGCTTGTTTATGATACTTACCAGTGATGAGTCAGCACTGATAAGAAAACCAAAGCATAGGCTCACTGTTATATGGGATGGCAATATAACTTAATGATTACAAAAAGCATTTATTTGAGCCATTTATATATGATAATATTTGACTGTACCACATCTTCTTTCACAGTTCAATTGCACCAAAGCCTTCTGTGACTGTATTCACTTATTTATATTACGTATTATCATTATCACTTTAACTATATGGTACCTGCTGGTAAACTTTCTCCTTCCAGTACAATGTAGTCGTAGTTTAAAAATGGACAGTAAGATTGAATATACTTCAATGCTTACTCATAAACCAAGCCAGCTGTTCTTCAGTGTACATAATCATGGTAAACAAGCAGCTGTCATCTTCACACATGAAATACTATTTCATGCTGAAAATAGGAATTCTGAAAGTATTGAGTGAGCTTGGAATTTAACAAAAACTCAATTTATTATCAGATGAAGCCAAGAGCAACACAAAATATAATTTAGGATTTCTATACCCCATTTATCAATGTATATTACTTGTCATTTACTTGGTAAAATGACAGTTCACACTGGAAGTAGGAACTGCCACGAGCTTAGACTGATAGCCAGCACCTGTAGATGCTGTTTCAGAGTAGCTGTTTGTTATCAGATATCCAGCTGTTTTCCCAGCCACTGACATACACCAATTACTATTTTCCTATTGATTTAAAATCCTTAGGAAACCTGGATTCCTTTTGTGCCTTCAGATCTTCGTTGCTAGTTAGCTCATTTCCTGCTCTTGAGATGTTTGTGTATTAATATGATTTTGCTCCTATGGTCTGGGTACCACACCTAGTGTCATCAAGTAAATGCTTTGGGAGGAACTGGTGGCATGCTGCAAAGTCATCCTCGCACGTTAGAGCATAGCCACTACACATCTTTCATTCTGGGTAAATATAGTGGTAACCCTCACCCTGACAGTTCTTCTCTAATGAATGGATAAAGTTAGGTCAGTATTAAGGAACTGGTTTTCTCCATTCGAAGGTAGAGGCAAGCTAAACTATTTAGGCAGCATTATTTAGTCTATGGTTTAAGGTCAAAAAATGTGAACAGCAAGAACAAAGACAGAAAAACAGATGGAATATATCAAAAAGAACTTAGAGAAGGCTGCTGAATGTACATTAATGAATGATGAGAAATTTTAATTTGCATTGAAGATGCACTAGGATCCAAAGCAAAGATCTGTTTCTAGTAAGAAAGAAGTGCTACGGAGTTTGGGTTTTGTTTTTAAAAACATTAGAGATTTAGAAACAGTTTTTGAAAAGCTACAAACAGTGCAATACTTCAAAGTAGTGAATGAGGGAAAAAACACATCTGTGGAAATCATTCACATGAAATAAAGCCAAAGAACACAAAAATATATCAAAAGAAGTACTCAATAAGATAAAATATACCTTCTTCAAAACGGTTTCTGCAAATGTAATTAGGTAATAAAAGAATGCAAGTTGTTTCCTACAGCAGGATGCCTTTTTTGAGCAAAGAGAATTTAATGATCCAAGATACTACAGCACCAACTGTCTGAAAAATATCACGAGGAAACATGAAAAATAGGATCTGAAACTACTGAGTATTTGAACAGTGAAAAGGTGAATAATAAACCAGAAGAATAACGCTTTCAGAAAAAGAACAGACGATACAAAGGAAAGAGCTTACATTTTAAATGACTTTTTAATGTTCTTTTTGATAAATGTTGTTCTTGATAGCAAACTTGCTTTGTAGTGATGTCTTGCCAAGCTCTAGGCTGAAATACAAATATTTTATATTGATGATTAAAATAATATAATTAATTTCATTAACAGCAATTATTTGCTTCAGCAGTCTGCTTCCAGTCTTTAGAAACCTTTTTATAAATTACTCCGCACCACATACTTCATGCAAAAATGTGCTGGAGCTAAACTCAAATGGTTAAAAAGGATCCACGAAAAAAACCTAAAAATGTGTATATACATAAAGTAAATGGTACATATTAACTTGAGGAATATTAAAGTGTAACAACTTACACTTAAGTCAAGGAATGTGAGCTGTTCTTAACTTTATGAATAGTTTACCTTCCACACTGAAATGTTTCATACAAAAATGTACTTATTTTTGTTTTATTCCAGTTTTGTTCTTCAGCTAATGAGTCACTGAATTTTGAACATGGGGAATATGATTGTTTTCAAAAATCAAGGATTATTTTGTTTATCACTATTGAAGTCAATTGAGATGAGAGTAAAAAACAAATAAATAAAAATCTAAAATATGTTACACGGTGAAAAACTCTTACAGAAAGATTCACTACAGTCGTCTTAAAAACTAGCTATATGATTCTTGATGTTTACTGTAGCAAGTCAGATAGTTAAAAAAAAAAAAAACCAAACACTTTTGCTGTAGCCCTTGACATTCTGGCCAGGATGTAAATAAAAGATCTGTTAAACATCTATTGTTAAGCGTACATTAAACTATATTTTTAAGTGACCTGATTTCTTGAGGAAATGTTAAGTCATCAGTTCCCACAGAAATAAATTTCTGTACATTGTTATTCCGACAGCTAAGGCACCACTTTGGAGGTCTGTACAAGAAACTCAAGAATGTAAAGTGCAGAGGCCAGTTATTTTGCCTTAGTGAAGGAGCTTCTACTTTGTTTTACACTTTTAGAAAGTACCTTACCACAGGTTACTATCTGTAGCCCTTTCTTGTGGAGTTCTTAGAAGTCTGCAGAGAAGCAACCTCCTGCAAGGCTTGATACAAAGGCCTGGGAACGGTAAAGACTCTTCCTGAAGTCAGTACACTTTGGATCAAGAAACAGGTTTTTGACACAGTCTAGAAATAGTTTCAGGTATGGAACTTTTATTTATTTTATTTTATTTTATTTTATTTTATTTTATTTTATTTTATTTTATTTGGTTTTATTTTTATTAGAACATTTTCCCCTCCCTTTTTGAAAATGCACAGTTCTACGTGAAGGAATAAGCAGTTATGCAATGCATTTCTCCAAAGTTACAAGTACAAAGGTTAAGGCAGCAAACAAAACCATAAACCTATTACAAACCTTTTTCTCCCTGAACATGACATAAAATACAGTCATTCCCCACTTTTATCTGCAAAATGAACTCTTCCTTTGGTCACCTTATGTTTTAAAACTGCTTTGAGATAATAAAATAGAAAACAAAGTTTATGTTGTACCATGTTAGATGTTTACCACCACAGATATCCTAGCGCTCCCTTCTAAATTGCATTGCCCTGCAAAATTCAGATTTTTTCAAATAAAAATAAAGGATTTCCACTTTCTGATTTAGGCTTTAGAAGCCTTCCATGGACATATTCCTTTATCTTCCCTCTGAGAAAATCAATTCCAAGTTCATAACAATGTATGAGAATCTGCTTCAAATGTATTTGCATTTCAAGTAACTTGTACCAGCTGTTTTAAGTTACGGCTTCCCCCCACTCCTCCCTTGTCCGCACACAGAAGGCTTAAATGAATCCAAACCAATAAAAATTCTTGGCTTGTCTTGAAATTGTTATACATACCTTCAGACAGTATTTTCCAATAGACAAACGGACAAATAAATAACATGGGAAATGATAACATTTGAAATAGTGATACTTGGAAGGAGGCTGCAGGGGCAGGAAAAAAAAGGCTACGCTTGGTGTGCAGGAGGCTGTGGGAGACAGTTTTTTATTTCAAGAGCTGGGACACGGTGAGGGCTCGACAACTTCCAGTGTAAATTAAGTTGTCCACAAGGATTCTGTCAAAGCACCTGCTCCAGCAGGCAGGTAGTGGCCAGACCTCCATCCACTCTCCACTGCTATCACACGCATTCTTCCACCTGGTCTAAAGTGGAGCAGAAAGGACGCCCACAATCAATGCCAGCAGATTTTTTTGGCCATTAGAAACTTACATTTGGTGACGAAAATTTCTACTTGTGGAGATTTTGTAGCTGTAGTTTTCTTTTAAATAGATCAAGTCTTTTTTCTGTAGCAAGAAGTTTCAATCATTATAATAGAAATGGTATCATCTCTTCCCTGCAGACAAGGCAACTCATAGGGACAATTTCAAACTTACACTTACCAAATAAGCTCTGCCCAAAATAGTAACTCAATGGACTAAAATACAAGGGAGGGGAACGCACCTAAGAAGTCGCCGAGTGTGCCCAGACTCCCACTGAATAAATGACAAGATAAATAGTTGAACGGATCTAAAGAAGCACAAGAGGGAGAGAGACATTTAGAAGCTCCAGCAGGAAGATGATAAATTAAAACAGAAAAGTTTACATTTGCAGGAACTCAGGACCAGTTCTGAATTTCAGAATGAATTGACACAGAGGAAAATACACATGTAATTTCAGAAAAATTACAAAGGTAACATATATTCTACACAAATGTCTGAAATTCTAAATTAAATTCCTATTTTGTGCTTGGAAAAATCTCTTTTTCTACCTCTGTTCATAGCCACATGTGAATGTGCTAATAAACATCATCAATAACTTCTACTTTGCTAACAGTACTGCTAGCAGCAAGATGGCAGACTGAAGTACAAAGAAGTATTTTTAACTGTAAATCTACATTTTTTTAATTAATTAGATTTAAAAAGCAATCCCTTTGCTAGTTTTGTGAGAAAAGAGAAACAAATATCAGTGAACTGATGTGTTCCTACACAAGACCCTTTCCTAATGAGAAAGACACTACATCGAGTTTTCTCCTGAACCAGTGAGAGTCAGTAAGAGTTAGCAATGACCAAGTTAGAATAAATTTAGAATAAAATTAAACTCAGACTTACTCTTCTCTTGTCCTCTGTTGTCAAATGAAATTCACAGTCTACCAGACTGTAGCTACAAGACAGAGACAATTTCATTTAAAATGAAACAGAGCTCACTGGGGCTTTTCCTTGGCTTTGGAATAGAAGTCACTTCTTACAACTTAGGCAATAGTCTTAGATTGAAAAAACAGTTCCTGTTAAACAAAATTAAAAATTAACATAAAAGGTTAAATATCTTCAATCATTTGCTGCTGGTTTTGTCAGCTGATAATTTTTTTTCTCTCTTATTTTTCAGAGTGCCTTGTAGAATGAATTGTATAAAGGGCTCCGCAACCCCAGAACTATACAGTAACGGTGGGTTACGCAGTGGCCAGGTTTAACATGCTAATTCTTTCATTTTTTTAAGATTTCGTGTGAAGTGTTGAGAGCGCCCTGTTCTAACTTCTGCAAATGCTGATTAATTTAGAGCACTTGAAAGGATCACAAACTGTGTCTAAAAAGCAATTCTTTCTCCATTCTTTCTCCTCTACTACAACTGTCAGTTCCATTTTTATCCCTGTAGGAAGCCTTGCCATCATTATCATTGGGATAATTAAGATTATTTTATTTCATTAGAAACGTCCGTGGTCTGAAGCCTCTTTCACATATTTCTTTTTTAAATAATAAGGTTTGTGGAAAGTTTTCCTTCTAAAAAAATCACATAAAGAAATCCCAGTTGGAAGGTTTTAACCTTTCAATGCTGCTTTGTAACCGTTGGGTTTTTCACATGAATGAGGCAACCAATAGGTTACAAAAGTGGTGCTACTAATGCTAAATGCTGATGACTGGACACCTCAAGGGTTTGTTTTATTTTCTCTTTCAAAGAGTTCCATGCAACTTCAACTGCTGACATGCGTGCGGCAACACTGACAGGAAAAGAAGCAGAAGATGGAGATAACCAATTATAGCCTACGAGTTCTTTTGCAGACATAATTTTTATGTATGTATTGGAAGCCATCAGAAAACCTAGCGTAGAGAATACTGGCAGAAGGGATACATTTAAAATTTTTGCCCTTAAAAAATTGGCATGTACAAAAATCTGAGTCAGTTCTGCCATGAAATCAGTGGGTTTATCACTGGTGCAACTCAATATGTAGTTTGTCTTCTACATTAGCTTGATTAGTTTCCAACTGCCATTGTTAGAAGCTTAAGTTTGTTGAAGTTTGCTGAAATTTGAAATGTCATCAGACAGGCCATTCTGAATTCAACTTTGCATAATCAGTAACACTGACCATGTTTTATACCGCAACAGATATTGAAAAGGGCATCGCCAGACTATAGATGAAGTGCAGAGTAAATTCAAAAGAGAGACTCAAGGAATGGCACTGGAAGTAAACTGTTCTTTTAGAAACTAGAAGCACCTTCCTTCTAGCTCTAGTGAGGCAGACTATAAAGAACAAGGATACACTGTAAATATCTGCACTTAATTTGCACATTGTAATCAAGAAGGATAAGTGCACTTCCTTACAGTGCTCAGTTCTGTCAGTCAGATGCAGGAAAGGACTTAGGGCATCAAGTGTGTCCCTTGCTATCTTCCATACAGCACGAACATTCATCAGTATTTGCATAAAATTCATCAACTATGAAAACAGAGTATTTGCTTTCCAAAAGAGTCCTTATGAATCCTATTCATTCATTTCTTCTTGATAGGAAAATAAATTTTAAAAAAAAGATACAAACATGGCATAGGTGATTTTGTTTCCTAAAAAAAACAATAAATGCATTTAACCATAGTCACCCCTATATTACATAGACGTATCTTTGAAGAAAGTCCATGTTGATGTGAATGTGTACACACATAAAAGATTCCAGTGAATACTGTTCCTCTACATGTCCTCATTAGGAGAGAATTTCTATAACTACATGATTTAGTAGACTAGAATTTCCTTTTGAAAATTAAATTGTCTACAATTGAGTAATACTGGGAGAACAGGCCAACAGAAACTGTGTTATTTTAATGACTATGCTACCAAGGAGTATATTACCATTATGTCCATTTAATTAGCATAGATGTTAATCACTTGACACAAGTTGAATAGGATTTAGGGATTTCTAATGTCTTTTTAAATGTCAAAGATCTCAAAATCACGTACTATATCTAAGTGAATGAAACTTCTTGGCATAAGTGATATTTGGAAGTATTTTTTCTTTGGTTTTATGAATCAGTTAAAATAACGTTGCAAACAAATCTTATTAATTTGATTGCTTGTGCATAACATTTGCAACAGAAGCAGTGGGGAGGGAAGACATGCCACCTCATCAGCATTTTGCCAGAACCAAAAGGCTTTTCCAAATATTTTAAAAAAATAGCAAATGCTGTTGAAACTACCCTGGCTGCCTATCGACAATGATTGTCAGAATGAGCAATTCTGCCAATTGGGATTGACAACGTTGAGCAGAAAGGACAGGGACATGTTAAAAAAAAAAACCAAACCAACCCAAAAAACCCCTATGACTGCAATAATAAGATTATAACATTTTCGTATATTAGTTTAGATCCTAGGATTGTTTCTGTTGTCTTTCAAATACAAACTCTGACGATATGTAGTATTTTACCAGGACCTACATGATATTTCCAGCAAGGATTTTTATGAGACAGTAACACTATGGCAAGAAAGTATGTGTTGACATATTCACAAATGTGACCATGTATTGTAGTTACCAGGGATTCGCATCATTAATTAAAGCATATATTTTGATGTGATTATTACAATAATGTAATCATATAAAGCAATTTATATAATAACATTCACAAAGTAAAAGCAAAAGCCTATGTTGTATTCATTATCAATTGTTGCATCTTATATAGCCTTTTATGTGTTTGCATAGTTTTTAAAAAATATAGTAATATCACATATTATTTTTTTTTTACTTCACGTTCACTTTATACAACTGTAAAGGAATAGAAAAAAAGCAGTTGAAAAACAGTCTTTTATTTTTTGTATAACACATTATAGGTTCCCAATTGCAAATTGGAAAATTCTTGCTTTTTGCTGTTATGTAGGTGCAAAATGATACCATATGGATACTTCACAATGAGGCAGATATCCACCAGTTATTTGTGCATAAATGGAGATGATACTCAGAACAGGTATTAGTATGCGCATATGCTATTCTTATTGTGTGTAATAATCCCTAATTTGCTTAGACACATACGCTATCTGCATTTATGACTTAGGAAGGGTATACAAATAAATGTGTACATTTAAAACTCTAAGAATAACTGTTAACACTAAAAAACACCTATTTGAACAGAATAAAACATCAAAAATATCATTATAGGTTGTGAGTTTCAAACACTTCTTACAAGTTAAAAGAAAACTTAAAGACAGCAACTATCTTCAAAGGTAAAGAAAAAAAGTGGAGCAAAAGCTGTGGGGACTCAAAGTCCCCTGCAACTTATCCCATTATGTTACTTTGCTTTCTATTATAAATTTGAATGTGTTATTTTTCTCCTCTAGCCCCAATTCTACAGCAGTTTTGCATGCAAGATTGCCATGCATGGATCACCTGCTGAGTAAGGCTTTAGCATATAAGGTGGACCATGAAGACAAGCTGTGCGGATGGCATTCGTGTAACAAAAATCTGCCCTTAAAAGTTACTGTATCATACAATCATATGCAAAGCCTGCAATTAATTGTCAATATAAATTCTCCTTTGCCCAGAACAATAACAATCTGTACTTCTCCAAAGCAAAGAGAGCTTCCGTGGATGAGCAGAGACCCAGGACTAAATAAAATGATCTGGTAAGTAGCAGTTTCACTGCAATAGGAGTTCAGTGACAGGTAAGAGGAGCCCGATGGCTCTGCAACTTTCAGTCCAAAGAAGGACATCAGGAGGAGAGGTGAACAGAACCACTAGAGGTGGAAGACAGCTTTGAGAAATGCTCTTGTGTCCATTCAAAGAAAGACAAAATGTCAATAGGATGAAGCATGCAGGTTATTGTGTCATTTATCATAATCGATGCCTACCTCATCCAGGAAAAGGTTATATGTGCATAAATGAATGGTACAGGCTCCACACGGTCCCCTGAGCGAGAAATTCAGCCCTGTTTGATTTGGAAGAACTGAGGCAGACACAGAGGGTCAAGGAAACCCTTCAGCCTCAGCCTCAGCACTGTCCAGGCAGCAGAGCTGATCAGATCCAACTGGCAGAGGAAGTCCTGCTCAGGAAGGGAATGGAGAAGCGAAGGGGTTCAGAGGAGAGTTCAGAAACACCAGAGGCAAGCAAATGGGGAACAAACACAAGGCACAGGCATCTCTGCTGCATAACATCCAGCACTGAGAATGCCCTTCTGGAGCAGAATAGAGTTTGCATTGTTGCAATACACCTTTCGCAGGCAAATAGGCTTCTGGGTTTCTGAGCCCAGAGATGAAAATATACCTACCAGGAAAGAAGGTACAGACCTCAAAAGGAACCAGCTTGGAAACACTGGGGAGAGTCCTCTAATTGTTTTCTCCATGTATATTAATGAAATAGGTAAGAAACAAATTTCAGACACAAAATGTAGAGTTCTGGAAAAGACAACCAGGGTCTCTGCTAGCATCTCTGAAGTGTTGTCAGTACCCACACATGTCCAGGAACAGTGATGGAAATGCAGTTTCAGAACTTGTTATAAGAAGGAGGGTTATTCAATTTTTCAGGAACTGAGGGCACTTCTGGACATAAGGAAAGGACCTGATCTCAGCTGTAAGGAAGCAAGGTGCTGATGATTAAAATAAACAGGGCCGACAGCATGAGATTCAACAAGGCTAAGTGCCGGGTCCTGCACTTGGGTCACAACAACCCCAGGCAACGCTACAGGCTTGGGGAGGAGTGGCTGGAGAGCTGCCTGGCAGAAAAGGACCTGGGGGTGTTGGTTGACAGCCGCCTGAACATGAGCCAGCAGTGTGCTCAGGTGGCCAAGAGGGCCAATGGCATCCTGGCTTGTATCAAGAATAGTGTGGCCAGCAGGACCAGGGAAGTGATAGTGCCCCTGTACTTGGCACTGGTGAGGCCGCACCTCGAGTACTGTGTTCAGTTTTGGGCCCCTCACTACAAGAAGGACATCGAGGTGCTGGAGCGTGTCCAGAGGAGGGCAATGAAGCTGGTGAAGGGTCTAGAGCACAAGTCTTATGAGGAGCAGCTGAGGGAGCTGGGGTTGTTTAGTCTGGAGAAGAGGAGGCTGAGGGGAGACCTTATTGCTCTCTACAACTACCTGAAAGGAGGTTGTAGCGAGGTGGGGGTCAGTCTCTTCTCCCTGGTAATGAGTGATAGAACAAGAGGAAACGGCCTCAAGCTGCACCAGGGGAAGTTTAGGTTAGATACTAGGAAAAAATTCTTCACCGAGAGGGTGGTCAAGCATTGGAGCAGGCTGCCCAGGGCAGTGGTTGAGTCTCCATCCCTGGAGGTATTTAAAGAATGGATAGATACGGTGCTTGAAGACATGGTGTAGATGAACTTGGCAGTGATAGGTCAACGGTTGCACTCGATGATCTTAAGGGTCTTTTCCAACCTTGACGATTCTATGATTCTGTGACAGTGAACTTCACACTGAGGAGTGAGGGAAAGCTGAGAGGCACAGAAGTACACAGGGTTTAAGATAACATTTGTAAAGATGAAGACACAAAAATTCTGTATTCTCAAGAGAAGGATAGGTCAGGGGCTAGAAATAATCAAATATGGAAATAGGAAACAAACAGAATGCCATTTTAAAAGAGTGCCAAGAAATATAACTAATCAATATGTCTGCCACTCTGTAAATGCTGGAAGCCTAAGAAATAAGATGGAGAAATTGGAATGTGTGATCCAAATTAAGATATTAATATACCAGACATGTTGGAAGCTCATGGAAGTCAGACAATCAATGTAACAGTATGAGAGCAGAATACAAAATATACAGGAAAGACAGAGTAACTCAAACTATAGGAGCAGTAATCCTCTGTCCCGACAAAAAGTTTAGTATCAAATCAAATTAACAAATTAACCAATTGGTCAATTAACACAAAATCTGCATGGTGTTAAATTCCAAGCCTAAGTTTGAAAAATATGATTTGGGGTTTATATCATCAACGAACCGTCCATGTCACACACACATTTTATGCCATATGCTTAGAGAAATCAGTGAGGCACCAAGGGAGGCAAATAAATTCTGCCAGGTAATTTCCACTGTTTTGTAATCTGGACAAATGTCACATCAGGACACAATCATGCAGAGATAAAACTTGTAAACGGTATTGAGGATTGTATCAAAGAAAAGCTGGTTAGCAAGTCTTGACTTGGATCTATGTGATGTGTGGGATCTAGTTAAAAATCTCGGAGCACTTTCAAATCTCTGATTCAATAGTGCCAGCTTTGTAACAGTGATCACAAAATCTTATATGCAGCAGATTCTAGGAGCAAAGACCAAGTATTCTGATCTTCACAAAGGGAAATCACAGAAAATAAGGAAGTTTATAAAAATTAGGTTAAGGGGGAGTTAGGAGAACTAAATCCTTAGAAGCAGTGTAGAGACTACTGAAGGACACCATGTCAAAGCACAGTGTGTGTGCACTCCACTTATTAGAAAAAGACTTCAGCAAAGGATAAGTGAAGGAGTATAACAGGATTATGAAAGCTGCAGTATCAAAGTGCCACAGTTGTATGCAAAGGAAGATAACAGAAGATCATGAAATGCAGAAGAGAAAATGTAAAAATATGGTGAGACTGGCTAAAAGAGAATTTAGGAAGTAACTAATCTAAAGGAATCTAAACTAATCCTTTCAATACATCACAAATAACAAACTAGCCAGTGAATCTGTAGGGCCAGCTGGTGACCAGGATATAAAAACACACTCAGAAAGCACAAAACCATTGTAGGAAAGCTAAATTAATTATTTACAGTGATATTAACGTGAAAGCTTTTAGGGAGATTCTGATACTGGTCCCTTTTGTTTTCAAGGGAAGGGTGGAAGCTGGAGAAGAGGAGAAAGACAGGAAAATCAGCAGAGATCTACTTAAAGCTGAAACAGCTGTGGAAGATGCTGTGGTACAAACAGACAGAATGAACATTAACAAATCCCCAGAACTGAACCTAACTCAAGGATAAATGAACTGACTTACTAATGGCACTAGGTAACCTCTCACTTACAGACCCAGAAATTCCCACTCTGAAAACTGACAGATTTTGGGAGAATATTAAAGAGAAATATATATGCTCTTTGCTGTTTGTACTCTAGCTGCTTATGGCCTCTATTGGAAACAGAGTTTGTCTCTAGAGACTGTGTTTTGAATTATGGTGGCAAGTTCTTATGTCCACTGTTTTACCAGATTGAGGAACATTCAATCTATTGCAAGGACTGACTGCAGCAGTATCCTGCCCCCAAACTGTATGTTTCAGGAAAAATCCTGATAGGGAATTAGAAGCCTGAGGAGTGAATATCTAAACTTTTCCTTATTTAGACATAATGAACCTATTAAATGTTCAAGTTTTATCATTGTTAATCACCTATATGATGAAGAAATTGTAATGAAGTTTTCTTTCAACATTTCTGCTTTTGAACAACAGAGATCAAGCAGAACAGCTATTTGTTTGCCTGCCTTCGAGTTCAAGGTTAAAACTGCACAGCTTTCCGAAGCTGTATGTGATACCCTGACTATTCTCCATGGGATCTGATTACTTACCATTAAATATGATTTAAATAGCTCTCTGGCTTGCAGATAACTGTTCCACAATATGACCTTTATTGTAGCTGTATTTGAGCTTGATGTTTTTACATTGTCCATGAACTATCTATCATTTTCCAGCAACTGGAACTCAGAAACACTACTAAGTTGTATAGCTGAATAAATACATCTATTATTTCAGGAAAAAATTAAGAACACTAGAATTTGAGAGAGGAAATATCAGAAAGATATTGACGTTAATGAAAATAATTGGTTGAGGTAATGAAATTACAAATATGGATTTTGAAGAAAATAGGGGATTTAACAGAGAATACATGTTCTGTTTCAGGATGCATCTAGCTATTTAGAAGCAATAAAGTATTGAAGATCAATCAGATGTTGTAACCACTGAAGTCCTACTGGGACACAGTGTATTTTCTGTTACACAGAAGTTAGCAAATGACAGAATTGAGTATACATAATTTTAAAGAGACAAAGATGAAGCCAAGCAGAAATGCTCTAAAATCTCATTAGGTAAGTAAAACTGTCAGTGAGTATAGGATTGTTCTGGAAGTGAATGGAAACAATACAAGATTATTTAAATACATGGAGTGGAAGAGATCAATGAGGAAAGCAACTGAACCATAAGGAGATGATGACAGAAATTTATACATAGGAACAAGGCTTAGAAGACAAATTCAATTAAATTAATTCTTGTACTCCATATTCACCAGGAAATTCAAAATGGAAATACAAGAAATATAACACGATCTTCAGCGAGTAAAAACCAAAGAAAGTTTATAGTTACCACAGCAGGAATCCATTTCCTCTTCTCTCCCCACTATTAAAAACTGGATAAGGTCTCAAAGTCAGTGAGTTGCACAAGATTGTTCCAATGACATGTTACATATTAATTTCAACAAAGATCTAAGATGTTCAGGTATTAGATACCAGGTTTAATTGGATACAAATCACAATCTATCTCAGTGGCTGAGTGAAGGGATGAGGAATACAGGTGTAACACTGTCATGCAGCTAAAATAATGTTTCTAACCTGAATGAATTTAAAGCCAATTAAAAGTGATATAGATTAGAAATGCCACTATTGCCTCATCTCTTTTCTTTTCCTTTTCGTCTTGGTGTAAACAGAAGACTAAAACAGGTGTCCATTCCATGGTTCATTTAATGATCCTTTTATATAGATCACCAGTGACTTACACTGAGCTTTTTGGAATTGGCTACATGTGGTAAGCATCCTTAATAATCCTGTAAGCTGCTTGGTAGAAGACTTTCTACATTGGTTCAAATGTCATGATCATATTAGATTAAGAACTACTTTAGATCTCATAGAAATGGTCTGAATTCAAGCTAATTATTTCAGATATAAATCTAGAAAAAATTGCCTTAAAAACATACTAAGACTAAACATGCTGTTTCATAAATAACAGCAAACAGCATTTCACAAATCTGAAATAAAGCAAGAGAATCATCTTAGAAAAAATTACCAAGAGAATCTTGGTCAACCAGGAATATTGTCTTGTATAAACAGTTAACAAGGAAAACCTCTGTAATGTGCAAACTAGAATGCAAATATATAGCTATTTTAACTATTTTATTATTTCCATATACAGATTTCCATGTATGCTATAGAGGGTGTTCCCAGCACCATCAATTTGACTTAAATTTGACTTTGACTTGCTAATAGGTAATACTATTAGACTAGAGCACATTGAATTTTAAATCCAAAATCAGTAAGTCATTCAACTTAAGCTTACTCCTTCTTATATTAACATTTTCTTAAAATACTACCTTATTCTTTCTAATTCAGATTCTTCATGGCAACAGAGGTCAGCAGAGGTAGATTAGCACAGACCCAGTGGAAACAGAACACCAAAGCCTGCCAGAAAATGTCTTATCAGTTGTTATTTCTACTGAAAGACTTCAGGCTGAACAGTTCAGCGGTACAGAAAGAGGAAATGTCTAATTCAGGAACTTCTAAACAATTTAAGAGCTTTACAAAATCCAGACCCAAGCTTCTGACAGAAACTCAGAGATGGGTTCAGTAATAAGAGTCACTTCTTTCTCTCCTCTTCTTATTTTTCCTCATACACAGGTATGTTGGTTTTCTTTAGGTTTTTTATTGCTATTATTTTATTTTTTCAGAAACCAAGCTGTGATGATAGATGGCTTTAGCAAGTGTGTGTTTTAAGTTCTTCACCCTATCATATATTTTCACTTCTTTTTCTTTAGCTGCACAGCAATATATACCCAGTTACTCATTACAACCTTGTAATCCCATTTTCCTCTACTATCCCACTGGAATACTAATTTCCAAAAGAAGAACGTATTGTCCGTTGTCTTTTAAAACTTTCCAATTCTTCTCATTTTAGCTATTGATTATAAAACAACATCAGTCAAACAGCTAATCAAGGAAAGCCAGATTATGCATATTCATACTATGTCTCAATGAAGACAATAAATGAAACATAATTACAGAATCACTCAACAGATTTGATGTGATTACATCTCTTACAACACTATGTCTAAGGAGCAGCAATTATCCAGTTATGATTGCTGTAAGAACACAGGAGAAAGCATAAAAGATACAATATGTTCACTTTAAGGTAAGCACAGCTTTCTCACGAGCATAGAGAGCAGAGAATAAAGTATATGAAAAAATGCAGACTGGCACAGCCCAGTGCAGCAGTACATCTAGGCTAGCCCTGTGGCAAATAATTTAACAGAAACCTGCTGTATTAAAAAAGGAGTAGGAATAGGTGTTCCAATCATCATGCCAACCTAGTTTAATAGCATATTCAAGCAGATTTTAAAGGTCATTGACAGTACTATGCAGTTTGTTTTTCAAATAAAACCTAGATATGCAGTAACTGTGTGTCATTTGCATTTGCAGGCAGTTCATAAACAGTAGAATTATACATCTACTTTAATGAAGACTCATTGTTCTTTTGTTCACAAAAACACATTGGTAGTTCTACAACACCATCAAAGTGAGGACGGCTTTGATATGGCAGTATGATGCATTACAGCAGTATGTCACTAAGGAGACAGCATTTGGACAATGCGTTACATGAAATACATCATCAAAGAACAATCTTTCTGATGATAAACTGCCAGCTGGCAGAAAGTGTGAACCAGTTAGGTTTCCTTTTAGAGACACTTCAGGACTTCTTGTTTTCTAAAGAAAAAAAAAAAGCATAGGTGAGCAAAGAAATTAACCAAGACTAACTTACATCGTTCTTTTGAAGCAGCCTCTTTCCATGAAGTGATGACTACTGGGATTATATCAAAGGAAGAAAGGTGAAAAAGTTTCACAACTAATTCTGGAGCAAGAAGACAACTTCATTCCCCTGCACAACTTATGCACTACTTACGCATAGCAGAAATTACTTCCGAAGTAGTAACAACCTAGCAGCTACTTCTTCAGGTGTAGGTTAGAGGACAACAGCAGTAGAGTTTTTGTTACCATATACAGATAACCTTCCAGTGTTTATGCCGTAACTTTACATGTGAATCTGATCAGATCTGCACACAACTTGTATATACAACTTCCATGTTAATTTTGTTTAGTATATATAATCTAACTTTGGTCTCTACACTCTTAAGATATGTGTACCCTGCACTTCCGTAATGGGTTAGGGGATCTTTTTTGCATTTATTTTAGTAATGAAGTACATTTTACTTAGGAAAATTAGTACTGTTCCATAACTCCAGCAATGATTTTAAAAAATGCAGTAGCTAGCAGTTACACTGAATTATTTAAACCTATCATCAGCCACATCCCAAATTAATAAACAATTAAATAATAATAAAAAGTGTCATTACAACCTTTATCTCCTCCAGAAACACACGTCCAAGATGGTAAGATACACAGCATACCTGGAGGGTTCACAAATCCCATCTTGAACAGATGATGGAAAAGAGTCACAAACTGCTTCAAAGGAGAATGACATTTCAGAAACACTCTGTTTCATGAAGAGGAAACTTTGGTTTGAGCATCTCTTTTGAGTCATAGCTATGACAGTAAAGAATGCTGTAGAGGCAACAGTGCAAAATCATTCAGCATACCACAGCACACAATTGAGTTCACTCAATTCAAAAATCGTTTACATCGTTCAAAAGCATGAAGATGGTTTTCTGAGGGTGTCAGAGTCAGTAAGAGTGTCCTATTACTGTCTCACAAAAACAAACTGGCAATCAAAATAAAGTCTTGAAATGTTTTTGTCATTTACAACCTTAAAAAATGTTACACTTCTGCTAGTCTTGACATGGAGAAGGTACCTCCTCCTCTGTTGTTAAGATTAATTAAGTAGGAAAATGCAAATACAAACTAGTACCATTGCATACATCAGCCACCTCTCTAGCTTTGTCTTCTAAGTGTGATGAACTTACCAAAAGAGAAGACATAGACCCTTCCGACTAGCAAAAAACTCAGTCATGAATGAGGTTTACATGTAAACAAGATCGAGGTTTACAGTACCAAGCAAGCAATGTACAAGCTGAACAAAATAGTGCTATGCCTCAAACAACACTTGCCTTTGTACTGACACTCAAAACATTTTTCAGCTGTAGAAACTGGATGACTGAACTAATGATAAAAAAAAATAATAATCAAGAAGTAAGTTTCATGGATTTGTAGCTAACTTCCTAAATAGCACTTTCATTTAACTGCTTATATTTAATCCCTGAATATTATTCTATCAAATCATAAACAATGTTTGCTATCCAGAACTGATGATTCATTCCTTATTTTTCAAGCAGAATGAAATTAATAAAACCTGGTTTGAAATGTGTAGGAGCAACTCTTACTCTCAGAAAATAGGAATCCTCTTAGTATTTGTATCTTAGTACACATACAGCCACTTCCTTAGGTATTCGCTTTACCAACACACAAATAATTGTTTCTCTCTTCTGATCTAGCCAAAAGTAGCACCTACGGGCTGGTTGTTGAAAAAACAAGGCAATGTGGGATGTATGTTTTGGCATTTTTAAAGTCCTTGTTCGTAGAAGACTAGCAACCACAAGAGAAAAAGCTGAGGAAAGTAAGATTTCATACACAATATTGAGATGGTGTCCAGGAAGTGCTGGTTTATGAGATAAGTAATTTGAAAGCAGCACTAGCAAGTTCCAGATTTGACATCTAAAAGTTACTTTTAATTCCTTCAGTGCGCAATGCTTGTGAAAGAAAGCAAAAAATGGTGAGAGAATAGGATGAAAACTGACATAGGTGGCTAATGCTGCAAGGTAGAAAAATCTACTTGGCATGCTCCCTTCACAACATTGAGTAATCAGAGAGTAAATCAGGAGTTCGTCAATGCATTCAAGAAGTAACCTCAAAGACTAGAAAAGAAAATCTTTTTGATACTACAGAAGGGCTGGTTATAATATTGTATTGCTTTATAGTCTCAGAATGCCCAGTGCATTTCAGATGACAAGCTCAGCAACCTGCTCATATAATTTTTTTTTTGTTCTGGATGTCACAGTTCAGCACCTTGTTTAAATTTATGTGTAAAAATGCTGTGAACTAAAGACTTTTTACTGTTCAGCTTGAAAATTTAATTTGAACAATAGCAGCATGCAAGTGTATATTTTCTTCTGCATCACTGGAAGTTAGACAACATCATTCAGCTTCTACAATTAACTAAAGTGACACTAAGATCTTTGTAACCATAATGGCGGCGATAGGAATATATTAGAACAGAAATTTATAGATCAGTAACACATGGTTTAGGATGCACTGTAATGATAATCATCTGCTACAATTTCAAAACAACCAGCAACATAAAACAAAAGACTCCAACAACACATGACGGAAAGGGATCAAAATAAATTACATCCTCAAACCTTATTTATTGCTGAAGTATTCTGCAGCAAGTAGGAGCTTTGGTTTACAACGTAGCAGAGTTTCAATCCCTCAGTTAGGGATACTTTTTCCTGAGCCTTTTACTACATAATACGTCCTTACTAATATAGCATTTGGCTCTGCAATTCATTGAATTCACTGACTTTTTTCATGGGAATAAGGACTGCTCAGATAAGTGAAAATTGAAAGTAGTTCCTTACTTTGCCAAACTGCAGGAGTACATTGGACTATTCTCTGAAATCCTAATTGATGAGTTTTCTTAACAGTCTGCAATTGTTTGTTCCTTAAATTCACACCAAGGACAAATGATGCATTGTTGGTTAGACAATTTGTGCAGAATTGGAGAACCAAAGGAGGGGAGAATGATTTGTGTTCCTTTTATTTTATGCTGTGTGGACTTCAGACTGCTTCCAAACAAAGTAATGTTTTAAAAGCCTCAGGCAATATTACACCAGCAGTTATATTTAACAGTTCTTAGATAAATACTGTAGTGTGAAAGCACTAAGTGCAAGTCTTGTTGAGCTTGATCTCTTTTCATGTTACTGCATGGGTTTCCACACTAATCCAAAGTCTATGGAAACAACAAAAGCCTTTTTTTCATGTTCAATGGGCTTGCTTAATGCCCTACAGGCTATGCTTGGTCATTTGCATGAGCAGAACAGCAGTTTTATTGGCATCTAGGACAACAATGGATACCAAATATAACAAATGCATTATTTTAAAAGGAATATTATGGATTTGTATGTGCAATTGGATAACAGCTGTGTTAAAATTAGGGACATTAATCAATCCTGCAGTGCTGATATGAGGAAGGCCTGGAAACCCACATAGGAATTGCATATTAAGCCATTGTGCTGCCTTGCATACAAACTGCAGGATAACCAACATAGCTAAAGAGTGTCACAGAATGCTTGTCTGTTCTATGCTTTACCTATAGCTGCTCGTAAAACACAATGATAACATGGTTGTACTGGAAAAAAGAAACCTAAGAGATGTGTCAGTAAATGTGTTTAAATGATCTTTTTAAATGTACTTGATACTGAAGAAAATACAGAGATTAAATAAATAACACACATGAAGACTGAAAACATCAAACCAAGTATTTTTCCATCCTTCACAGGTATACAAAAGCTATGAGAAGCAACAAACCTTGACACTCGAGAATCTTACATGGTTGCCTCAGCTACTGAAATCAGTAATTTATATTTAACTGAAACATAACTTGTTCTCAGCTGACTTACGTTCCAGAAAAAAAATCCAGTTTTCATCTGAATACATGAAATGCAAGGTCCAATATTTTCCTTGATAGTTTGTTCTGCTGCTTATTTGCTCTTTCAGAAACAATATCTCACATAAATTTGGGTGGCTCACCCATTAATAGCCATTCGTTCTAGTGACATCTCTCCACGCTGGACTAAACAGCCCTTTAAAACTCAATATTCCCTCTACATTGGAAGAAATGCATAGCTATGGAAATGCTTTTCTTACAGTGTAAAAACATATTCTTCAGAATTTTGAATACTTTAGGAATAGTTTTCTATATTTATTTCTACATATCTTTTGGCTGGAAATGGGAAGAAAAATCCCTCATCCTCTCATGATAAAAATATGACCACTAGAAAAGCAGAATAGAATACTTGCTTGGTACTATTATTTTTTATAACAATATTTACAATTTGACAATTTATTTCTGGTAAGTAGCATAAACAATTACTGATAAGGTACTGCGGGTTTGAGTTTTGGTCGGTTATTGGTTTGGTTTGGTTTTTTAATTCATATGCTAAGAGGTCCTCTTTTCTTTTACTTATTTTTTTTCCTTTTTTTAGTCCCATCAACTTTGGTTATCCGTATTCATTTCTTACAGCAAGATTTATATAAATGGATTTTCATTTAATACTTCTTTTTGCAATTTTTCTATATTCTTTACAGTTTCTATTTTTAATTTCATTGTTGGAAATTGGAATATCCAGTGGATTAGGAGGGCCTCTTAGCAAAATTTTTCTTTGGTGAATATGCAGTCCTGTCTTTTTAACAGTCGAATCTGTCTTCTTAAATAATTTCAAAACGTCATTGTGTCCAGATATTCCCTTTCTGTTTCATAAATCTCTGCTTGATGTGTCATAAACACGTTCACTACTAATTAATAGATAATATTTCCCTAGTCTTGTTCTATATAAAGTGCTATTTGCAATTATTTCAATTCAGCAGTATTGTTTGAAAAGTTCCACACGACATTGTGGAAACTGTTGCAGAAATATGAGTGAATTAGAGACATACTATTACCCTCACCAGTTAATGGCTAATGATACATCTCTACTTCCCAGGATAGTTCAAAAACAGCAATCATTCTTAATAGTTCTTAGTCATAATGGACATCACAGGGGAAAACCGACAGTGTATTCAAATTATTCTGTAGAATCCAAAGAATTTTTCAACAAGAAAAATATCATGCACAGAAGTTCTTCCAATTATCATCTTCAGACCAACAAGGAAATAAAATATCTTAATTGAGTTTTGAAATACTCTTAGCAAACTGTTGACCTAGAAGAGCCCTGACATCATTTACTAGAGGTTTCTACAGATCTACTATGTAGCTTGGAAGATGTAAGAAATTTAGATGCCTCTTGGAGAATTATTGTATAGGAATAGTACATGTACCAGATTAAATATTGATGTTTTCCAAAGAACAGAGCTGATAATAGGTATAAAATAATTCAACAAACCATAAGGTACAAGAGTTAATCTGAAGAACACCAGATAAAAGTAAACAGTGCAAAGGTTCACAACTGTGTGCCAGATACAAGGAACAGAAGAGCAATCCTGTTCAAGAAGTACAGAAAAGTTTGATTGGTCTGCTCCAGATTATAGAGGAGAAAGGAGGAGGAATTTTGTACATTTAAAAGTTGAAGTTATTAAAAGCAAAGTCTCTTACTGAGTAACAGGAATCTACCACGATTCCATTTTTTAATCACACCTTTGTATAGATACCTAATCAGGGTACACAGACCCTATCCTGTGCCCTAAAGGATCTCTGCTTTAAAGATAATAAGGAACGGCAGAAGACCACCTGAGTAGACACTCAGAAGGCTGGAGAATAGGTATTTGAGCTATGTTTAAAAAAAAAAAAAAATCAAGCTTTCCTTTGATGTCTTTGAAAATACTTTCATTTTATCATTTATTATAAATATTATTTTTTTTTTAACTTATATTGAAGTTAAACTAGGTCTTCCAAAACCAAAATGGTTACATATATTTAACAAGTGAAGTTCACGCACTGACTCTAAGGCAATTTTCCAGTTTAAGGAGCCATCACATTTCTTTTATTTAGGTCATATAAATTGTGTAATTGTCCTTCTGAGTCATAGTGGATCTTGCTTACACTGCCTATTCAGCATTATTTCTTGTCAAATCAGCAAAGGACCGATGGAAGATTGACTCCTGCATTCAGCTGATACAGCCTTGTAGTTTTAGTACAGTTTCTAAGAAAGCCTCATCAGTCAAAATACTTTAATAATGCTAAAGTTAACTCTTACATATGTTGTTGGGAGAAATATATTAAGTCTAAATTAACAATAAACACTTTTTTGAATAATTTGTTCATTGCCAAAATTCCTTTCATAATTGTGCTCACAACTACAAGAGTCTGCTAATGTTTCACATCATGATCTGCACTTTAAAAAAGCAGTAAAACATTAGAAAGATATCACCAATGAGACATTGATACAAAGAATTTTTAAGCGACCTGAAAGCAAGGAAATGAAAAGAATGTAGCCACTTAGTCAAATGATGGCCTTCTCTATTCAGATACATAATCTATATATATAGAAGATCAATTCCCAATTGCAAATGTACCCATGCAAGAGTGAACAGTAAAGACAAATTTCTCACGTTTCTAGAAAACAAAAGGATTCTATCAAAAGAATCAGAAGCATGGCATGTCCAGAAGGATGGTGGAGATCAGGAATGAACACAGAGTGACTGCCTCCTAGCACAGAAATCCAATGAATGGAGACTGGGGACGGAGTATTGTCTCATCCCCCCATCCACGTCCAGGAAGCCAAAGGAGCACCCATACCTTTAGAGATGTGCAGCATCCTCTAACATTTCCAAGTGCCTTATACCTCTGACTATTGAACTAGCCTTTGAATCTGTAACTTGGCCACTGCTTTGAATTATGCAAATATTTTACATTATCAAGATATTTGAGGAAGCAAGCAGCTGATTCAAATTTTGCTGAAGCTGGGTGGGAGTTACTTAGACTGCATCAAATAGATGTCTGTTCAGATCTCAACTTTATACCAGACTCTCAGTATCGGGGCCAGTTCTGTTTAATATTTTTATCAGCAATCTGGATGAGGCGATCAAGTGCACCCTCAGTAAGTTTGCAGATGACACCAAGTTGGGTGGGAGTGTCAATCTGCTGGAGGGTAGGAAGGCCCTGCAGAGGGACCTGGACAGGCTGGACCGATGGGCCGGGGCCAACTGCATGAGATTCAACAAGGCTAAGTGCCGGGTCCTGCACTTGGGTCACAACAACCCCAGGCAACGCTATAGGCTGGGGGAGGAGTGGCTGGAGAGCTGTCTGGTGGAAAAGGACCTGGGGGTGTTGGTTGACAGCCGCCTGAACATGAGCCAGCAGTGTGCTCAGGTGGCCAAGAGGGCCAATGGCATCCTGGCTTGTATCAAGAATAGTGTGGCCAGCAGGACCAGGGAAGTGATAGTGCCCCGGTACTTGGCACTGGTGAGGCCGCACCTCGAATCCTGTGTTCAGTTTCGGGCCCCTCACTACAAGACACTGAGGTGGTGGAGCGTTTCCAAAGAAGGGCAATGAAGCTGGCAAAGGGTCTAGAGAACAATTCCTATGAGGAGCGGCTGAGGGAGCTGGGGTTGTTTAGTCTGGAGAAGAGGAGGCTGAGGGGAGACCTTATTGCTCTCTACAACTACCTGAAAGGAGTTTCTAGCGAGGTGGGGGTCGGTCTCTTCTCCCTAGTAACAAGCAATAGGACAAGAAGAAATGGCCTCAAGTTGCACCAGGAGAGGTTTAAATTGGATATTAGGAAAAATTTCTTCACTGAAAGGGTTGTCAAGCATCAGAACAGGCTGCCCAAGGAAGTGGTTGAGTCCCCATCCCTAGAGGCATTTAAAAGACGCATAGATGTGGCACTTAGGGATGTGGTTTAGTGATGGACTTGACAGTTTTAGGTTTACTGTTGGACTTGATGATCTTAAAGGTCTTTTGCAACCTAAATGATTCCATGATTCTATGCTTTCTGTTTACATTGACTGATGTGCACAGATATACTGTAACTATATTTCGCTGTAATATGTTGTTTCCAAGATAACAACAATATTAAATACCACCTCCTAAGAAAATCAAATGTCTGAATCATCCTTGGAAACCATTTCTTATGGGGATAATAATGCTATTCATTTTATTCACATTTTCCCAAGAGAATTCACATTCTCTGCACCTGAATATCCTGCTGATATGGCTCTCTACAATACCTCAAGACAAGTTCACAAAAAAAATAACTCAGCCTGATTTTATCAGCTGAAATTCACAGCTCGGTTAATAGCTTATGAACAGGAGTCCAGTTTGAATAAGAAAACAATTCTGTATCACAGAGGTTTTATATATTCTGATTGTGATTAAAGAGTAGGTCATTTCTCAAAATGTCAGACGGTTTCTTATCAAAATGAGAATGACACAAGATGCACTCTGTCTTGTGCAACTTTGAACCTCAAACTAAGTCACCGAATGCAGTTAATTAAAAGTAAATTGTGGTGGATACTTTGTACAAGGCTTACTCCTTTGCTAAAATCTGTGCTGTATGTTGTCTAAATCTCTTTGAAAAAGTGAACTATTAGCGGAATTATTACATGCAGATAAAATGCACCTAAAAATTAATCTCTCTCCTCTGCTTTGTGTTTTTAGCACCAACAGTTTCCACATAACCAATAAAATCATTCACACAAACTACAGGGAAAATTTTGCACCACTGAAGTTATGAAATTATTTGATCAAGCGGTGAGTAATTATAGAATTCAGAGCTGATTGTGACAGATGCCTTCATTTACAATGTTATCTTTCAATCTTCCTGGGTTCTTCTTGTCCAGTTAATATACTATTCCCTAAGAAAATTAATCAAGTCAGGGTGCCATATGTGATAAAGCATAAATTTAAAATTTTACATAGTATAATTCAGAATGTTGCTGTTAGAGGAGAAACACTAAATGTTACTCACTGATTGTGACATTTTTATTAAATTTCTGCAGGCTGTGAGCATGTCAGATTCAAAAAATACTCTTATCTGTTCAAAACTACAGTAGGTTGCAGTTTCACTAATCATAATGACTTGCCCTGATCATTTGGCTTAAATTAGGCTACTGATGAATATGGTGCAAATTTACTTTCTAAAATTGTTAGCAAGCTGAAGTAAATAATGATATTAAGGCTCAAAAAGAAATGACTCAGTTTAACATTACAAAAGGTCATAAAAATTTCGTAATATATTTTAAAATATTAGAATAAAATAACACACACTACTGCTTTCAGTACATCACTAGGAACCATTATTGTCAACAAAACTGTGATAATAGAATTCAAGATGGAAATATATTGGTTCTTATCATTTTAACTAAAAGCAGAGCTAACATGCATGAATGCTACTCTGAAAATTTAACTGTGAATCCATTACCAGCTTTAACTCCTATGTCCACAAGATTTGGTCTGCCAAACGTAATCACACACACATGTGCATGCATACATAATGAATTTTCAAGAGGACTGTAATTCAAAGCCTATGAAAGCAACTAATTTCAGATTTCACACATGCATTCTCCTTGGGAATAAGACAAGACAGAAGAAATATTAGATTAAAAATAAGAAGAGGATCAATGGCAGAATTATAAAGATAATTTTCTTAAAATTTCCTGTGTGAATCAAAACTGTGACTGCCATAACTAAAAAAAAACCTTACACAAGGATGTTTCACCTTAATGATATTTTTCATGCATTCAGACACATATCTCACTGACATGCTGTACCATGTACTGCCATTAACCAGTCCCAGAAACTAACACGCCGACAGCAATCAAACAGATACCATGTTAAGAATAATCTTTTTTTTATATAAAGAGAATTATACAGTAGACATTTCAATGTACCATGACCAGTAAATGGAAGACATTTCCTTCCATTACGTACCTCTTGGCTACATCCAACTGTTGTTACTCGGTTACTTGTATCTGTGCAAAGATAGTGTCTTTCCTAGCAAAGTGGATTCAAAATATTACCTAATCAGGCAGCAGATGTTCAAGCTAGTTTAAGTGAATGTCAAAATGCAAAGCACTGAAAAATAAAATTTGTTACACTCATGTTACCTACTACAGAAAGCCTAATTATTCCCAATAGTAATGAAACCTGAAAGAGGCCTCAGAGACTGACTCCCAGTTGACCAGAAAAAAAATTAAATTAATTAATAAACAAGGTAAAATAAATAAATTAATAAACTGTGTCTAATCCACTGCATTAAGAATTACAACAATTCAGTTTGTGAGGTTCTAAAGAATGCCAGTTGTACTGTTTGTGAGAGATTTGCCAGACTAAAAGCTGTATAAGGATAGTGGAAATGGGATCAATGGATCAGAAATATTGTTGGCCCAGTTAAGTGTTATTTGAATTCATTATTTTTCATTTCACTTATAATCTGTACTATAGAGAAGAATGCAAAAGGTATATAAAATTTGGAGAGTGACATCAGTATTCCAGAGATAGTCCATGAACAGGTCTTGAAGTTTAAATTTACTACATCCACTTGTCTATAGTTTTCTCTACCTTTTTTCATATTTCACACCAGTGTTCAGTTCTCTTCCTGGGAGACACTTATTCATAAATATAATCTTACAAAATGGAAAAAATTACTTTGTCCACCAAGTCCACTCCTTTTGTTTTTCTTATCTTAGCTCTCCTGCTTTCATACTACAGTCATTTATCATTTCTTTTTTTGAAACTTATCTAGCACTTGGCTTAACTTTCTGCATTCACCATAACAGGTTGATATTCTGTAAAAAATGGGGTTTATTCATTGCATAGCATAGTTTAGATTAAACTCTCTATTCTTCCAAGAATCATGTATTTTGCATTATAACTTACTGTGACCTTGTCTTTATGATGAACTTACCTGATGTGTTTCTATTTCTTTTGTCACGTAAGGAACATTTGTTTGAAAGAAGAAGAGACAACTGGGCATCCTTATAAAGAATTAAAGGATAATAGGACTATCACAGTTCAAAATGACAATACCTATGTACTTGAACATGGGATTGAAAAACCACCCAGCCAAGGCCCCTGCAAGCACAGGCAGATATGTAATACATTTTAAATGTGGAAAGGTCAACGAACATCCAATGCACATACAATAAATTACAAAACACTCCTTAGATTTCTAGAAACTTTTTCAAACTGAGATTAAATCCATGCACTACCTCAAGGGAGCTCTCTCCAGTGACCTTTAATTAGCAGCATGTGCCAGAGAAAATGACACGGCAGGAAGTTGTATTGAAATAATACTATTCATTGCCTGTAAGTGGGACTAATGTTATTTTAATATGTACATTGGTTTGACTTTCATACAGGACTAGGAAAATGCAGAGACAATATAGCACTAGATTTCCTTATTCCCACCCTCATCTCCCTACCTCCTCGTCCTGCGCTATGCACAGCATGACCAGTTACAGTCACTGACAGTGGGACAAGAACAAAATTAGTTCTACCATTCATAGATTCAAAAGCTAGAGTCAGAGCAGCAAACAGGAAAAATATTTTTAATATCCAATAATACCATTTTATAGGCCTGTTAGAGAAAACTTATGATACCACTTATATCAAGGTCTCAGTGTACATGTGTGATTTGTGCGATCCTGAACAAAACCAAGCATTTTAGAGCTTTTTAACATACCTAAAATACGATTCATTAAGGATATGATGCATTACTACTTGGTTTCTAGCCCAAGCAGTTAACAACTTTGTCTTTTTAAAAAAAAAAAAAAAAACACACAAAAAACCCAAACAACAAAAAACCCAGAATTCTTAATAAGATTATTCTACATTAAACATGTTGTATATCTGTAGTATTTTCCTCTCCACTTGATATGAGTAACTATATTCCTACTATTTAATTATCCTCAAACTTGTTGAATATCAAAAACATTTCAAAGAACTGATAAATTATTCCGTATCACTGTCCTGAAAATCTCTCTTTAACTCATGTTAATGTGAATTAACTTGAAATTTAATTAGACATCTAATCACTCTATACGATATCTTTGTGATGAGGTATATTTCCTTTAAAGGCATCATTTTTCTCATAGAATGGGAACCATTATGAAAGCATGATCTCAAACATCTCATAAAATGTATTAAAACCATTTGGCAATAGTTTTTATTCCATTTTGGCCACACTACATATATTTAGAGAGATAAATATTCACAGCCAGGTAGAACCTGAGCAGAGAATTGAAAGACATAATGGAAATATACTGGAATAGAAAACCTCTCACCTATAAGAATATCAAAATTATCATACAATATAATGAAATTAACAACTTGCATGTTTTTGAAGACCTTGCCTATGCAACTGTTTCAGAAAAGTTCCCTAAGCATCAGAGGTGGCACCCTTCATGGTACGGGTGTGTGTGCGGTGTTAATCACATCAAGTGGGTGCAAGACTGGGACTGAGGTATCTACATAGTTTAAACACATTGCTGAATATTTTCTTTCAAAATGCAAATTAACTCAATTGTTCCTTTCAAGTCCATACAGTTTATGGTTCTAAAATTGTTAATAATCAAAGCCTAAATTTCATCCAAGCTGCAATTTTGACTTTAAAAGCTCAAAACAATAAGGTTGTTTCAGTTGCATATCTCAGCTATATAGACATGGACACCTACACTTCAGACACCAACTATGGCTTTCAAAACATTTATTTCATGAGTGTTGCATGTCAGATAGCCTTCAGAATTTTATCCCTTGTTAATCTTTTATGTGTTTATCTTTCTGTAATAAAAGATGTCTTTTTGCCACAGTAATTTTTGCCACAAATAGTAACAATCACTGAGAACAACAGAGCCATGAGGTTCCTGCTGTCTTGATTTATGCCACTTTCTTTAAAACACTACTTAAGTTATTGTCCTGTTTTCCTCCCACTCCCACTTTGTGATGGCTGCTTAGCTTAAAATGAAATACAATAAAATGAAGATGAAACAGAATTTCATATGTGAACTTCATCAAATACTTCAGAAGATTAAAAAAATCCCTAACAGCAACCAGTTTTGGTTTGGTTTGGTTTTTTTGTCTCAGAGCTTTGGGGGACAGAAGACTTAGCCATTCTTTCAGAAGCCAGAAAGTTTGCAGCTAACAGTGCCTATCAGGATGGCACTTTCAAGGGGGGGCGGGGGGGAAGCACACCTATTGGCCGTCAAGGTAGAAGCACACCTAGTGCTAGTGTCTACTGAGAGAAAGAATGACTTATTCCATTGGCTGTATCCATAAGCCAACTGCAAGAGAAATCCAATATTAAACCAGTATTAAACCTGAGAGTAGCCAAAAGGCCAAGAATCCCACTTTTCTTTTAACACGAAAAATTAAGACTCTGGATTGTACCTGAAGTCTAAATAACAGTGGGATCTGAAGAGGGAGCCTTTTATTTATCAGATATACTGAATTATTAATTTCTCTGAGAGAATGCTGAGCCAGCAAAGCAAATATACACAATGGGTTCATTCTTCCACCTATGCTGTAACATGATGGCAACATCTACAGACCTAAAATTTCTAAAGTAACATATCCTCACCTCTCTCACATACACCCCTCCCTAAATAATGTTTTAGTAAGTAAAATTGTTCTTCCCAGCTTTCTGTACATAAGAACTAATTCATGCAGTTCAACAATAAGAACATTAAACTATACGTAAATGGATATTTGTAACCTTTAAGGAAAACATCAACAATCAAAAAATGTCAAATGTGCCAGTGTAATTTATCTCTTGGTACATGTTAACTGGAGTAAAGTAATTCTTCGTACAATATCCCCTCCACACTGTAAAAAAAATTTTCTCTTAACGTTCAAGAATGCTGGTAGATTCTTTACCTGGTATAACTCAGAATATTTAAATATATTCCAATAATGCTGCACAATTATATCACAATGCAAATTTTCACACATTCCATAATTACAGTTTAATTCTCTGGTGCTCTGATCTACAACCACTCAGTGGGACTGCTATTTGTTTTCAAGATTGGTTCATTAAAAATATCAGACATTTCACCATGAAAATTACATTATTTTTTTTACTCTTGCCCATGCAACCATTTGTTATTGCAGTTATGATTATATCAGTGCATGCACATGCTGAAAACCAGTTTTGTTTCATGGTCTAAAATTTTTGTCTAATATTGTGTGGAAAGATCTGGTCACCTCCTTCTCTTACCCTCTGAGCTGGAGTAAAGTCCTCTGTTCCACTATTCTCAAAAGCTATTCTGGATTCGCATTCTGGTATTCACATAACAGTTTCACCAGTTACCAATTTTATAAAGCATAGACCTGTGTACTTGTCTCTGTTTTATAATGGTGATAACTCTGTCCATGTTTATGTGGTGACATTATGCAATTAAAAAGCAAGAAAAACACAGAGTACTTAAAAATTAGTTATCTCACTCTTGAAACTTTTTGTACCACATCACAAGGTAATTATTTGTGAGCAAGGAGGTTTGTTTGCCTTAGCGTATTCAGGTTTGCTTTTACAATTGATCCAATCTCTACATTGAGAAACTTGGTACTGATGAGAGACAAAAACAACATTCCTATAATGTAATTAATGTTATGTACTCCCAAGTCAAGGAGCCTAAGAGAAATGTGTATACACCCATTTAAATACCACAGGAGTAAACATAGCAATTTATCTTTCAAGTAAACTCCTGAAAGCATGAGAATAAAGTCAGAAAGAAAGTTTTACACAGCAATCAGAACACAGTAGCTGGGGTCAAAGAGGTCTTGAGTTTAATGTGGAGCAGACAGAAGAAATGGTTCGTTCCCTTTATCTCATCCATTAGAAAAATCTGAAGTCTGTGAAAACTCCTTCCTCTTGCATTCATACATCTGTTGGTATTGTTCCTGAGGAACGCCGTTCTCCAGGGCTTACTACAGTTAGAGGAAAAGAATCTGTATCTGATCCAGCTGGAGCTTGCCCCCAGAAAACACCTGAACAACCCAAAGGGGGAACCATCTAGTGGAGACAGCAGGGCAGTCAGAGGAACACCAGTGCAAATGGCTCACAAACCCCTGCCCTGCCAAGGAAAATGGTTGTTGCTTTTCAAATCAGCAGAGACTTTATGACACACGTAGTTTTAGTTTAAAACCAGATTTCAGTAATTAAATCATGTATTACCCCAACTACGTCTAACATCTAATATGACACAGCACAATATACTGCATTCAGATACGGAATATGATTTACAGTTACATTCCCACCAAATGTATCTGTACAAGTCTAGATCATTCATCGCAAGCTTAAGGTTTGCAAAGTGAGACAAGACTGGAACTGATTTTAAAAAAACCTATTTTCCATGGGAAAACTGAAAGAAGAATGGGAATTAAAGGGAAAAGGGGGGAGTGAGAGGAAATTAATCAAGATTACAGAAAGGAAAATACTGGATAATCCCTCCAAAATGCAGCCTCACAAGACAGGTACATAAAATGCTGAACAGTGTTCAGCTAAGTAAAGACAAAAGAACTGTAAAGAAGCTATGAAAAAAATTCATCCTTAACAGCCCTTTTTAGCTGTTCATGTAAAAAATTCTGGTGTGTCCCATTTAAAATAGGCTAAATCTGCTAAATAGGGAAGAACATTTGAAGTGCAAATTACCTGTAAAAGATACAGATAGTAAGGAAGACAGAGATCAGAACTGACTGACTGTTGACCAGAAACAGAGCATCTGCTGCTACTATTATCCACGTTCATTTGCAGTCTGCATTTTTAATGCTTATCAATTTTTTAACTTGTCTTTTTTTTTTCTTCCTGCTGTTGTAAGCTTCATAAAAGATGGAAGAGCTAAAGAGGATTAATTTTCTTTGAATTATGTTCAGCTGAGAAGTCATAGCAGTGTCAGTTTCTCACATCTTGCAAGATATTTACCTTCCTGGTGTTTTGGGTTCATTTTTTCCCACCCTTTTAAGGGAAGTCTTGGAAACACCCATTGCGCTGACTATTTATAGTAGAAAGCTTTTTTGACAACTTAACCATCATTATCATCACCTATCTGGTGTGCTCTACATGATATTTGAGTTCTTTTTCTGATTTTATTCTTTTCCTACGCTTCTTGAGTTTTCTTGAAGGGAAGCATTTCCTACTATGCATGAAGTGCCTCAATGATTGCATCAAGTACTCCAGCCTATTTCCAAATGAAAAAGCCTCAAGCTTCAATAGTTTTACAGCATTGTTCTCTGATAGATTGAAGGAGGAATTGGCATATCAGCCAAAATACTTTGTTCAGAAAAACTTCATTCACTTTCTACTGGTATTTGGTCTAACTTCAAATAAAGTGCAAGGCCATGGCCATCACGCTTAAGAACTGACTAGTCATTTTGAGCAATTCAGTGAGCAATTTGAGAGTATCTAAGTGCATCTCACCTTCAGAGAATGCGGAACAGACAGCCCTGTCAAACCTGGCTCTACAAGGGCTTTCAAGCTTGACACCCAAAAAGTGGAAATGTCTGGTAAACACACCGCTTTCAAAAACCCAAAGATCAATGTTGGTTTAATAATTCTCAGGTCCATTTGGGGGTTGGAGGAGGAGAACACATTGACACTGTTTCCGTGACATACTTTAAATTAAGCACAGTTGATTTGCATGTTTTTATGTACTTTACAAGTGAATATTTCCTTAGCATGTAAAAACTGATTTTTTAATATTTAAGAACCATGATTGTGAAATACATCTTCATAAACAGGATAAATAAAACACTTCCTATCACTTACATTCTTCTGCTAGTACCTTCATTGCACACAATCACAAAACTGCATCAGGTAAACCAGACTTTATTCTTATCTGTGCTAAATATTTCTGCACATCAGCAAAGAAGGAAAACAAGAAAAAAATACATCATGCATTCTACATTTGCCACCAATTTCACTCTCAGCAGGGACAATTTCTATTGGCATTCAGAAAGCATTAACTACACTACAGAACTACAGAAAGGGGAGATTCAAAATTAACTGTATTCCAGTTCATTACAATGGTTTGTCAGATTTTTTTTTCTTTAAGCATCCACTTAGGAATGCAATAATGAATCTGAACCATTATACCCAAGACTGAACAGGACATCTATGTAAATAAGATATGCAGTTTACTGAATTATTTGCATAAGAGTTATCCCATATTTTCTCAAGTCTCACTGAATCCTTATAGCATGAGCCAACATTTAAAAGACTACAAAATCAAACTGATTGCATAGAAAATACATGTTCTCACAGCCATTTACTATTTGTGCTACAACAATATCCATCAAAAAACAATGAGGTCCCACTGTGCTGGGCACTGTATGCATAGTATGAAAAGTCTCTACTTGAAAACAGAGCAATCCACACCAAGATAGTGAGTGAGTGATTGTGACACTGATTAAAGACATGAAGGACAAAAATTAGATCCTTAAGGCGGTGTTCCTCATGTAAACCGGATCTGCATACAGGAATAAAGTTTTGAATCTCTAATTTGAAGTGTGAAGTAGAGCATGTTCAGAAACTACCTAAGCTTCCTTTTTGTTAATTTATTTTTTGCATTACCATAGAAGCAACCTTTCTGTGTATGTCTACAGGGAGAAGAGAGGGGGACAGAGGGAGGGTTGAATGAGGAGAAATGTGTGCTCTCTTACATAGAGACACCTGAATAAACCATCCATTCCTTCTGAGGCATGCTGCCATTCCTGTATCAAAATAACACTTTTCTACATCTTTTTGCTAAAAAAAAAAATTGTAAATACCAACTTACCTGTATGAATACAAGTTAACACAATGTTAAATACTTTTAAAAGCCTACTTGAAATGAAGTGTTGAAATGCTGAACACATCAAAGAGCAAATATACATTCACAAAGAGGTTAAAGATACCTGTTGGTTTACTTTAAAGTCTTCAATGCCAAGTTGATAACAGTTATGCAGCTGGGATAAGAGACAGAATTGATCTTTTGGGGCCATACCTATATGTGTGATAGAAATATTAGCTCTCTAATGTCATCAGTCCTCTTCTTGCAGATGACCTCTGTCCGCAGGTTTGCTCTTGTGCTTGCAGATATAGATTTTGTCACTTTGGGAATTTGTCCCCTGGGTACCTCCACTACAGAGACCCACTGTGGATTGTACCCTGTTTACAGAGATGTCTGCTCACAGTTAACAATACATGCATATAAATCTTACCAGTTTGGTATCCAAACTGAAAAATAATAAAAATCAGTTAAAATAAATCCAAAATGAAAACTTTTTAGATTTTTTTTCTCCTCAAAACCAGTTATTTTTGAGACTGAAAATTAAATTCTTGTAAAATATGTAAAGATCCAATTTCAAATTATCCCCCACTCTCCAAAGGGACATTTCAGTATAGCTCCTTTAGACTATCCTGCAGTAAACAACTTTCTCAAAATCTATCAAAGCTGTAGAGATATCTATAAGTATTCTTCTGAATAAAGAATCTGGGTATCTTACCACCCAGGTGAGTGATATAACCATACTATTATGGTCATTCTCACATGTGTTCACTCTGTTCTCTAAGTAATTTTTTGTTTCAAGTGAAATAGCATCAACAGGAGAGACAAGCACAATCTCTGGTTTTCAACTTGAATTAGTCTCTTAGACACCTCCTCTTGCCCCCAGATCAAAAAGCCAAAACCCTACAAGGACCATCCTCAAAGAGCTTACCATCTCACTGAGAACACTGTCCATAAAGCAGGCTATAGTCTTAGGCGAGTTGGAACAGATCAAATAGCAGAAATCATTCTATGTTCTTTGGCAGAAGTTAAAACCATAACACAAGCAGTAACAGTACAACACTGGACAAGAGAGTACACCTGTAAAAGAAAGCCTTGGGCCTGCTAGCTAGTGAAAGAAAAATTCCCAGCTATGGAAAACTCCTGACAAAGATACAAGCCACTTTAACACATAATCATTCAGTACGTTTCAGTAAAGAGTTACCTGAAGTCAATGATTGTGTCCTCCACCATACCGACTTCAGCTTTACTTTTCTTTCCTGTATTGTTAAGACAGCTGTACTAACAAACACTGCCAAGATCTTTTTTGTACTGTTTTGGATATTCTTCATAATCAGGGTCAGACTGACAAATATAGCATGGTGATGGCTGTCACCTGAATGCTGGAAACACCTCAAAATTGTAAAATGAATGTCTATTTTATACTTAATTAATATTTTACATTTTAATGAATCTCTATGTTATATCTTGGCTACTATTTTACATTACTGATTTTGATAATAGGCTTTTAAATTATCTAATATTGAGTTGCTTTTCTTGTTCCTTTGCAGCATATGCTTGAAGGACATGACAACTGACTTCTCAGAAAATATTGAACAGCCATGAGAAAAATTTTATATTATTTCCAAAAAACCTTAATTAAAACCTTTAGAGGAAATTTGTCATTTTCACTGTATTACCATTCAAATGAGCATTTTTTATATGTAGCAATTTCTGCTTCTGAGTTTGACTGATCTGAAGATTTATACAGAACTCACCAGCTCAAAAGAAACACAGCAGAAGACATCTAGTTTCCCCCTGCTTTCCTGTCAGAAATATGTTTAAATGAACAGTTGCTCAGGCTTTCAGTACAATCTATAAAATCAGTGCAGATCATTCACTCTGAACATATTATAAAGAAGGTTAATAAATTTAACTCCTGCTTTACTGTCAGACTGATGAGTTGAAACTTGAGAACAAAATATCGAGATTAGAAATAGGAATATCCATTTCCATTTGCTGACTGGAATTCCATAGACATTCGTATTTCACAACAGGCCAAATCTAACAGCACCCTTCAGTTTATGTATCCTGGGCTGGTGAAAGATACTCTTATTTTTTCATCTGTAAACAGAACATTTCTCTAATTCCATATGATATTATCCTTTCAAAAAGCATTTCTTTTTTTTTTTTTTTTTAATTTGTACATGCCTTTATTGTGATCAGACAACATGTTGCTCTTAATTTTACTTGGAAAATCAGTTAAATGGCAAGAGTTCGCTCATGCATTCATGTCACTCCCATTGAAGAGTCATATAAATAGTAAGACATTTACTGAAAAGCTATCTTCCTTTCTCTTTGAACCCACATTCTATCAGTTAGACATCTCATTGATTAGTCTACAAAGAATCCTTAATTATCAAGTAAAAAGAAATTTCAGGTGTTCAATTAGCCACCAGATGGAGCCTACATAGTCTCAAAATGCAGTAGAAGCATACGGCCATTAACCATGAAAAATGAGTACAAATTTTGTAAAGCAGCTACAGAATACATCCTGTAAATCAAGCCAGGCTCCATATGCGAATAGACTTTCATAGGATTTAAATTACACTCACCATATGTTTTTAACCTGCAAAAAAACAAAGTCTGTGGTTTCATCTGTATGATTCTATATCAATTATACACCTGCTGACATTATTCTTTTGCAATATAAGGTTTTGTAGAAAACACACAGGAATAATAAAAGTGCCACCTCACCAATGTTAGAATAGATTATTTTACTCTATTTTAAACACAGTTTTCTTCAGTAAATGACCAATGCTTTATTTAATGGTAGGGGTGTTTTTAAAAGAAAATTATTTAGATGCTTAGATGAGATCTAAGTTCCAGTGTTTCCATAAGGCATATAAAATACTTTGCACAGACCCCCAGTGTTTCCATAAGGCATATAAAATACTTTGCACAGACCCACAGCAAAGTCAGTACGGGCGGTCAATACTATCTTACACAACAGAGACAGCGAGGCAAACAGGAAAAAATTCTCTTCCCATATATTGCAAGTCTAATAAAAACCTGGGATTACAGTTCAGGAAACCCTGAGCCAAAGTTAGTGAGGCTTATTTGCCGCATAATCATGTTACCCCAGGAATGAGAGGCTGAAACTAAGAGGAGAAGAAGAAAAGCCAGGAATTAGGAGATTGGGCTGGTTGCTGCCATCACTACTGGAGAGGGATGAGGAGGATTGGGAACAACAGCCACCAGCACATGGGATTAAGAGTGCCCTGAGAAGTGATCACTGATCTACCTTCCTTACCCTTCTCCCAGAGGCAGCAGTAGCAGGCAGCTTGATTTTCCTGGGCCTGGTGTAGAGAACAGGCATTTTGCTGTCGTCACCACCACTAAGCAGCCTGTTGCTCAGCCCCTTGAACATACTGAGTCAAGACCTCTCCTAGCTCTGGCTTAGCCAGCCCCGCGGCTGCTCCAGCCGAGCACTCTTGGACACCTTTAGCAAGTAAGCATGAAGGCAAAGGTTAAATGGTACCACCTACTGCCTGATTTTACATTTCCTGCTTTAAGAACTAAAGTTAAGAGTGAACACAGTGACTGTAAAAACACAGAGTGACTGTAAAAGCAACAGTAAAATGTATAACTTTTGCACAGCAGTTTGAACCGCAGTTCAGTTACTGACAATTCAATTCCTTGTGGACAGACCTGGCTAAGCACATCCTAGACAAGAACTAGCTCATGTTTCAACACATCACATCTTTCTACTTTCCAAAATGCAGAGCAACTGGACACCAAAATCAGAAGGAGAGAAAAAAAAAAGAAAAATCTTATGGCCAGGTTCTGCCTTTTGTTTCTCATAAAATCCTCTGAGAATCAAAGACATTATACAGAATGCGCAGAGTGGAATTAACTCTGAGTTTATCTGCAAAGAGAGGAGTTTTTTCTCGATGTATGAGCTTCAAATATTTCTTCTCCTACTGAGCTCTCTGCAATATTCTTCTTCATGGCTAAGAACACAAAAAATGTTACTGATGTCCAGTTTCTGTAATCATACTGCCCAGTAATTTAATTAAAAATACAAAATGGGGGGAAAAATGTTTATCTTATTTTTAGTAATTATGCAGTTGTAGTTTCTTTTTATGTTTTCTCCCTGTCCCCTAACTCCCACTGTGAGAGTGAATGCTGCTGGGTATGCTGAAAGAGTAAACCAAGACCACATGCTGCAAAAAGCTGAATTTAAGTTTTTCCTTGAACTTTTCTCTGATGGGTAGTTTATGGCTTCACTTACAGTGAATTAAAGAATTGCAGTATTTCCTAGTGGTTTTCTACTTGTTAGATAGATATGTTTAAAAATCCTATGCTGCTACTTTTACTAAAATACTACTGGTTTTATAATTTTTATGCCCCTGTAAAGAATATTTTTTGGACACAAAGAAGTTGGAGATGAAAACCTAAGCTTTAATGACATTTGACCACAAAAACGGGAAGATTAAAATAACTCAAATCATCTTACAAAAAATGTTCCCGCAGTTATTTGCTATAGTTGGGGGAAAAAAATTTCAATATAATTTGGTTAGAAAATAATGATTTATCGCCTGTCAAGAAATCTTTCTCAGTCCACAATAGAAATTCTAGTGAAAGCCTTGAGACACATACACACATTCTTTAAAGCCAGCAGTGCCACTTCATTGGGAGGACATATGACCTTATTTTGGAGCAGGGAAGCAAACTGGGGTCTTCTATATCCCAGACATATTTGGCCAAGATACAGGTGTGTCTGTCTCCCAGAAGAGAGGTGATCAGTGGCTGGTGGATCAGCCACATCACTGAAGTACCAGTACTGATTCTCTGCTAGTCTTATGCCAGCTCAACTCCAGGACTATTTCGTTAGGCAATTCTTTAAAACCGCATTTCATAACTGATGGAGACTGTGGGTTCCTGGAGAAGACATGAAGCACCAACCCCACTTCTGACCATATAATTCTACATGCTATGCTATGTTTAGACTACAGGAAGCAACTGCATGTATATTTAAAACAATATGCTTATCTTTCACTTTTCTTCTAAATTCATAACCATCTCTCCAGATACACAAGATTGTGACTTTAAACAGATTTTACAGCCAAATAACATTAAAGTGTGGCAGTTAGTGCCTTTTAACACTCACAGTCTGATTTGTGAAACAGGATTTTAAGTAATAAGGCATCTGTTACTCTCAATTCTAATTGTTGCACTAATTATGTATTTTTAATGGTGATACTAATTTAGATCACACTTTATCACCAGGAAATAAAAGGCACTATTTGTTTTCATTATTTTACTGAAACACTTTGAATATTTTCATCTGTTCTAGTACAGAAACAAAGATCAGTTTCTGCTGAAAGTCTGCTTTTGTACTTGGAAGGAGTCTGCACATGGCAGAAGCAAAGCAAACTAATATCAATAAACCGAATTAATCTTTGGGCCTCCATTTCTTTTCCACCATTTGTGTCAAGCAGCCCCTGTGCTTGTCAAGACAAAAACAACCACTGACCCGTAACATAGAGCCAAAATTATCTATAGATATTACAGACTCCTTTCCATGCCAGAGTCTATATTAAGTCCACAAATGGCCAGAGAACTTCTCCTGGTTTAAGAAAACCCTTTGACGCAAAGGAAAAGAAGGAGTTACTCTCTACCATCTTTGTTTCCTGGTAGTGAGAGTAAATCAGAGGACACAGCTGGTCACAAATGGGAAGCTTCTTCAAGAAAATATTCTGCAGTCTCTGCTGTTTGGAAAGTGGCACGGTTTGGTTCATTCAGTGAAGATCCCTGTGTCAGGAACACAGCCCAGACTGCTCTGAAATTACACACAGCCCTAAATCGAAGTCCATAACAATCAGACCACGGTAACCGCTGCACAGTTTTAGAGAAAAACATTATGCTAAGATCAGAGTCAAAAAATCTAAAAGAATAAACAGTTTTAAGGGTAGAATATTGCTGCAAACTTCCTCTTAGAAGTCACGAGAGTTAATGCATGCCAGTAAGAGGCTGTCTTGGCTGGGAAATATACTTTATCATAAACAGCTATGTATCTGCTTACTAAAAAAACTCCACTTAGCCACCTTCCCTATACAATTGCTCCTATAATGCCATGACAGAAATTGAAGGCATAAGAGCATAACACTTTACACAACCTAAAACCATTTAGCAATTTAAAACTCTTAATTGCATGGCAGTAGCAAGGATGCATATGTTGTGCTTAGATAAAATCACCTTTACATTTCAACAGTGAAATCTCAAGATAAACTTTATCAAAATGAAGAGGCATTTGACCTTTGCCTCAGGCTATCAAAAAAAAAAATGCAGCCACAAAACTGAAATGAGAATGACAGCATGGACCTTACTACAATCTGAAACTGTCCTCATCTGAAGTCAGAGCAGAGGAATATGAAGAAGGTTTAAGCTTTTTCCAGATTTATATTCTTAACGTCTCCCTTCATAAGCACGCTATACAGCCTTCCTCAATCCACTCCATGAGCAGGAAATTCAATTTTCAGTAAAACAAACATTTTCCATATGAAAGTCAGAAGATAATGAAAATACTTAAATTTATTAATAAATTAAATGTCCCTATGAGAACTGCAGCAGATAATAAAAGGAGATCATGTTCAAACGGATGACCAGATTCAAATAAATAGAGAGCTGTCCTTTTTTCCCAGCTGGATAAGACAGCTCAGCTAAAATACATCTTGTGCCTCTGCAAAACTCTCTGAAAATTATTTCTACTGAGAAAGATTGGCTGTTTGATCATGTGAAATAGCCCGAGCCAATCAGAAAACACAAAAATTACTAAGCAACTTTCATATAAATTGCCAGCTTCACCTTTCAATCTGAACTCTAGTTTCACCATTACAAGTTATAATTTACTCATGCTGAGAAGTATTTGAGATAAGCATAGGAAAACTCAGAAGGTATCTGAGATACCACTCTGTGGTAACCATTGGCAAATGCTAAGTTTGAATGGCAGCTCTGCAGGCTCAAGGTTAAAATACAGCCTGAACCGCAGCATTACAGGCAATGGGCAGTGGGGAGAGAAGAAATCAAGGTCCATGAGGAGCTGGGTTGAGGATTTTTTTCCCCTTCTTTTTAACAAGGTTAAATTCAGTCAAATTTCACATGCGAAGCAGGAGTGATTTAGAAACATTGTTTATTCGAACATTTGGAACAACTAAAACTATTGTTAATGATATTTTTGCTTTACTCATATTTACAGAAAACATAAACAAAGCATCACTTTTTTTTTTTTTTAATCCTTCTAGGGCTGAAGGGGTAGAAAGTGATAATCATTTTTATTTCCTCATTTGTTAAGTCTTTTTTATGGGACTTAAACAATTACAGAGGTAAGAATTATTTTTAGCTTCATCTTTTAATTCACCTATTTGTCAGACAAGTACACAGGAGGCAACAACTCTAAATTTTGTATTGCAGTGACTGAAATCACTATTGTGAGGCATTGGTTCTGCTGCAGGTACTGAAGCCACACACATTAAAGCTACCATAGCAGCCATACTTTGTGTAGATGCTTGGGAGATATTCTGACGACGGAGGCCAGACAAGTAATAAGACAGAAACATATTTATTTTACAAAGTAATTTTGTAATGGTTTCATAAAAATCAGTGTAGAATCTCATGTCTTTACAGTGTAACTCTTTACTAAGGTCCAAATCCTCTCTGCTTTATCCACATCATTCAAACTACCCAGTAAACCATTTTTTTTTCTTATTACAAATCCTAAACAGATATACTCATCACTCTGACTGTACACCTCTGAGAAGAAGTGAGTGTTAAGTGCTTTTGGCAAAGCAGCAAGGGCAATGCTAGCAAGACAAAGCTGAAAACATTAATGTAATTTCTATCCCAGTTACAACTTCCTACTTCCACTGGGGTGAAGGGGGGAGGAGTAGCCGCCCATCCATTCCCAGTGCACTTCCAAGCACCACATTCTGCTGAAAGCAACACCAGGAGGCAGGTTGAAGATTAGGGCTTGGCAGCGTCAGACAACAAAGTATTCCCTGTTTGCCCCCAAAGACAGGCGCTAAGTTGAATTTGCACTAGAGTCTCCACAGGGCTTGTGGCAAAAGTAAAGGTGCACTGCAATGATTTCACTACCAACAAATTCAGAGGAAGGTCTCCAAGGCAGAACTGCTACTGATATAGGCAAAGGTGGTTTAAACAGTTGCTACCCAAAGCTGTCACTGCTCTGGCCAGTTCTGCTGCAGGCAAACATTACCTCCGTGAACTCTTTTCCTCTTATGTTTCTCCTTAATGTTTTAAGTTCATATTCTCTGATATGAAAGAACACCCGGTTCCAGGACTGTATGCATTTAGAAAGCCTTGTCAAACAAACACTGAATTTTCTGATGGTCCTCAAAGCAAGTCTGTCACTCTTGGGAGAATGTTATATTGGTGGGAGCACTGGAAAAACTCAAGAATGTATTTGCTTTGATGACAGATGAAATGTGAAAAATACTTCAGTACTAGGTAGTGTTACAAACAATACGGCTTTCAACAGTACAAAAAAACAGGAATACTCACACACACATCAGCTTTTATCATTTTTTTTCTCCCATTACATTGGCTTCTACAATAAACAGGTCATCTTTGACCAATTTTGCATTCTGGGAATACATAAAGACTAAAACTATCCAACTTCAGGGTATCATTCACACAATGATATAACAAATAAAGATTATATCTTGAGGATTTCATACTGGTGAATTTTAAAATACCAAGCTTTTCTTTCATTATGCACCTCTTTTTCTGGCTACATTTTTATGAACAGCTGGGTGTTAAAAATATTTCTGTATTTATTTAGTGATAAAGTGGCTGCTGTTGTGCTTATTAAATGTATTTTATTTAATATAACAAATGTATGTCAGTGCTGAAAGCATAAGCATTTACTCATATTGAAGAAGTAAACTGTATTCATAATTTCATGCTAAGATTTTCAAATCATAAATTAGTGTGAATAAAGCTACATATTGTCAGGTAATTCAAAGTCACTGAATGGAATCAATACAGTTGAAAAATACCTTTGAAGAAGGTCATAAAAGATATCATTTTTGCATCCCCTTTTCAAAATGGATTTCTCATACAGTTTCACAGATATTAATGGGGCTGCTCAGAATTATCTGAAGCAGCACAGGCTTGGAAAATAGAAAGTACCTGACTAGTATTGGCATGCACTGAAGAGTTAATGCTTATTGCCGAATGATTACCTGGAGAGCATCAGTAGGTGAAGATTTCTAAATAACTAGACAAATGGATTCAGGGGGATCAATTAAATGCAAGAATTCATCTTTCTCAGTGAGTTTATTTTCTTATTTCGTTTTCTCTCTTTCTGTTTTTTTCTATACGTATAAACAAAAAGCCTTCTTTTCTGCTAGAGATATTTGGTTTTTCTTCCTCATTGCAGCCAGGTAAGCCCCACTGGGACTCTACTGCACTGAAGGGGTGAATGCCAAGATACCATGCCCTCTAGTGAGACTACCAGCTTCTCCAGCTGCTGGAATGATGCCTCATCAGGAATCCTGCACCACACAACCACAGGATTGTGTAGTCTGAATGCAGACTGGAGGAGAAGTACAAATCTCTGAATAAAGCTTGCTCTCTACTGTAAGAGAAGAAGCATCACAAGCTATTACACAAAATCAGCAACAAAAGGCAAGAGACACAAAGGGCAGCAGGAAAAATATTCCACAAACACATCAGTAGCAAGCAGGAAATGAAATGAGAAGTGAATGTAATTGATAGACAACACCAAGAATGTGAAACCTTTATTTATTAATCAATATCAGCTTCAGCTTCCACCGAATATCTGTTAAAGATATAATTTGCTGACAACTAGCATCATAGTGGGCAAGAACCAGGTTGTATACAGGATAGAACTGGCTAGTGATTCTCAGCTGATTACAAAGTGCTGATGAAATTCAGCCTACAACACTAAGAATTAGAGGAGTCAATCTCAGTTTTACTTTTGAGAACTAGTAAAGGGCAAGAGGGGGTCCAGAAGATCAGAAAATTACTTGGGCTACCCTTAAAATGCAGCAAAAGTGTGTAAGAGCAAGAGAATTATAGACCAGATGGAAAAATATTGTCAAAAAAAATTCTAAAAGTAATTTGTAAGCACATAGAAGGAAAAGAGTGATGGGCATTATCAAAAATAAAATCTGTTCAACTGATCTCATTTCTTTCTCCAGGAGAGTTAGAGGATTTGGTAGAGGGGCAGATGCAGTAGGAGGAAGGTATTTTGGCTTTATCTAGGTTTTTGACATTTGTTTAGCATAACATTCTCATACAACAAGATAGGGTAAAATAGTTGGAATGAAAACATTGCCTGGGAAGAGTCATCACTAGGTCACTGTCAACTGGGGGCACACACAAAGCAAGGTTTTGCAGAAGTCTGTCCTGCTTCTGGTACCATTCAACATGTTCTTTAATGATTTGGATGGAAGAGTACATGCATTAAATTTGCAAGCTGAAAGCAGCAGCAAGCACATCAGACAACAGGATCAATTAGGATTCAAACCAGACAATACACTGGGAGAAGGTACCTAGAAAAAGATGCAGTTTGCTAAGGACAGAGGCAAAATTCCACACCATACCCTGTGGAAGCAAGGGAGATACAGTGAATCACAACGTGATCAAGAATCAAGAACATCAGACTGCTAAAATACATGCACACAAATAGAAATATCATTTTAAAGTGTGAAATAACTCCACTACTATCCAGCTGAAGGCTTACAAGCATAGACTAGCACAATTTCAGTCTGGCCACAGCAACTGAAGGATATGAATCAAGTGGTGGCAGGACAGATGAGTAGTGAGAATGATCAGTGATGCAGAACACATAACCTATGAAAACAGACTGAAAGAATTTGGAAATTTTACTTACAGAAGACTAAGCTCTCTTTGAAGATAAAACCTTAATAGTGGTTTTCAGGTATGCAAGCATGAGAAATCAGAGTAGAGAAACTCTTCCATTAAACTGTAGGGAGGAAGGTTTGGTTGGATATTTAAAGCTTTTCAATAGTAAGAAAAAGCTTTTCAGTAGTAAGGAAAATTACATATTGGAAGAGACTGTGGAATCTGCATCGCTGGATGTTTTCAGGAGGAAGCTGGACAAATATCTATCACAAATATAGTTCATCCTGCCTTTGAGCAAGGTCTCTATTTCAAGTCCTGTTTTCTGTAGTAGACTGATGTGATTTCACTGATTTCTTTCACAAGCACAGGAAATTGACAGACAGAATTGAGGATGAACCTCATCTCTAGCTGGGCAAAAATTTCAGTGTGCAAAATCAGTTCACATACGGAGGCACATGAGACCATGCACATTTCCCTGTCAATAGGATTGCCAAAGGGTCCTATTTCCTCTCTTTGAGGGAAGGATGGAAGCTGCAGAAACAGGTTACAGTCACCTAAATTCTCTATATGCTAGACACCAAGTAAGCATCTTCTAGTTATAAGAAGCTACAAACAAAAGTTACAAAGGTTTAAAAATGTATCTACAAAGCTGTAACTAAGAGAATGATTAAAAGTTCAATAAAAATAGAGCTTTACTGTGATTATAGTTCACATTTCTAGTAGCTACTGAATTCTCCGGGTCATATGACCAAGATACTGTATTGCTCTCATCAATACAATTGACACCATTACCTAGTACTTGTAAGGCACATCTCCTCTCAAAAATCAATACCAGCAGACAGTTTAGACTCAGTGCAATAGCCTTCGTGGTGGTTCATTGATTCTTCTAGTAATACCATGTCACTGTTTGTTCTTCAGATGAAGCAGACATTTGCTCTCTCTCAATGCTTTGGAAAACAAAACCAAAAATAAGTCACTTCCTCAACTGTAAGCAAAAACAATGACACTCCCATTTCAAGCTGGTGACAATTTGCTTTTTAGGTGCTATTTTCTTGAGAAAATTGTGAAGAAAAAAAATACATATGAAGGAGCCTTCTTAAAATGATGGCTTGCAAAATATCAGCTAAAGCATGTTTCTAGTTCTTTTCTGCAACTCTTGTCTCAAAATCTTGACAGAAATGTTACTGAATCTGATGATTTTCCACTATGGATATTGCTTATGGGGTTAGAAAATTTTTTTTGAAAGTGCCTAGGCTGAGAAGCTGATATATTGTTTGCTTGTCAAATAGCTTGAAGAGCTAGACAATACCATTAGACATGGTATTGAAATGATGAATGAATGGAGGGATTATCCTCACCTGGTGCGTGTTGTTTGCTCAAGGCATTTTGGTAATACTTCCAGCTCCTTTCAGTTCTAAGAAATTGCCTCCAAAATGTGCAGTCATCTAACTTAAAAACAAGACCCCCAAAACAGAAAAATTACAGTAATAAATGCAAGTACAGAGGTATACTGCATACTGCTTTGCTAGAAAATGTTTCTATTTGACTTTAGTTCAAAGTCACCTCTAGAATATGAGGCATATTCCTTTTTAAGGACCTGATGATGAACCTCTAAATACTTAGACCCTTTATGACATGCCATTGCTGTTTCTAGCCTTATCAGTTTCTTTTTCTTTGTTCTACTCTCCTGTTCATTTCTTTTCCTAGACATGAGCAATTAACACTTCATGGTTTCCATTCAGTCTTGGAGTCTGATATATTTTATTGTCCTGATTTCTTAACCTTTGATATCATTTTCTGTCTCTTTCATACTGTATTTTAATATCTGAATGTCTTCACATGTGGGATTGCTCTTCTATTGTGTTTCATCTTTTTTTCGACTCCTTTTAAGTTTGTCATATTGGGTAGAGCAGAGGATAAATGCTAATACTTAAATAAAAAAATAATTTCAAAGAATCACTAGAGAAAATGACTCTAACTGGGCCATAGTGAAACCTGATATGAACAGCTATGAAGAATTAGGTAGCAAAATCACTAAAAGCATTGTGTATTCACTTACAACTCTCATTTTTCAGGTGTCCTGTACAACTTTACAATTACTTGGAGCTTTATCACATGAAGGTAGACTATGGTTCATAGAGGTTTTCGTGAGGTTTCTCATAATAAGCCTCTGTATTTGAATCAGTTCATGCACATCCATCTTGGCACCACCTTCCTAATGTCATCAGTATCTTTCAGAAGCTGCCCTCTGTTAGAGGGTTGAGAAATCATCCCATTGGATTAATCTTCATGGCAGGGTTTAGCATCATTTGTATATCTGCCAGGGTGAGAAAGTTTGGAAAGATGGGAGAAGAGGAAAGGCTTATACAAGAAGTAAGGCTCATAGTGCCGGTTTGTCTGTTCTTACGTTCCTTTGCTATCACTTTAAAGCATACATTAAGGTACTGTTAATTATCTGAGAGCCAAATAAACTCAGAGACATAAAATTTTAGCGAGAGAGACTGGTATGCTGTAACAACTTTGGAAGGGAAATCCTGGACACCTTTTGTTGCAGCCCTGGAAAACTATTTTAAAAAAACCCAAACCCAACAGTCTATGAGGAGACCATGTTTCTGATTTCAGTTAATGTTCCACAGAGATAATAGGTACCTGTTTTATCATTAGTTAATGCAGTCCTCTATGTCATCATTACAACCTAAGATCATCGAATGTGAAAACAATACTGAAACTAAAGGAGGCATAGATTTTAATATTCCCAACAGAGAGAGAGACATTTGGCCATTTTTAACAGTAAAGTAGGGCATTATTCAAAGTTTGATTCAAAAATGGACTGAAGACATGAGTCAATCTCTCTTTTGCCTAATTCGCTCATCTCTGCCATTACCACTGTAATATTACCTTTAGTGAGAACTGAGCGGTCTACTGGGTTGCAGCCTAGTAATAGAATTATTCGCATATACTTCATTAACCCACAAGTCTATAATGGATCTTTTGCTATCATTAGACATATAATGAAAGTTTGCCTCCTAAGTAACATCATACACTTATTTAAACCAGCTGGTTGCCTTTGTATAGTAGTAATGTTTCTCAGTCTAATAAACCATTTTCTCTGTTATCCTTCAGTTACCTAAGGGCTGCAGTATATATTACAAAGTAGCAGCCAGCAAAATATTTTAAAATAAAAAACACTCAGTTAAAGGTACAGTAGAAAAAACAAAACAGTTTTTTTACTCTGCAGAAATAATAGCAGTTCCAATTTATTCTGCCTTTAGAACAACACATGCTGAAAGCAGAAAACCCCTTCCTTCACAAAAACAAAATTTAAGTGCTAACATCTAAAAGACCACAGTCCCTCAAACGCTTATGTTTAATCAGCATACTTCTCTGACATGGTATTTGTCTCAGAGTTAGATATCTAATCTAGTATTTGCAGAAAACCTGAGGCGGGTCTCCCTAGAGGAAGTGTCAGCCTATGCTAAAATAGATGGTGACAAAATGCCTTCCTGGATTTGTTTAGAAGAAGAATCACAAAATCATTTAGGTTGGAAGGGACCTCTTGAAAACATCTAGTCCACCCTCCCAGCTCAAGCAGGGTCAGCTAGAGCAAGTTACCCAGGACCACTTGAGTTCAACGTGTCTCACCTGCATGTTTGGTTGAATCACGTCCAGCAGCATCTTAGGACTTAGCACTGAGCAGTTTCATATCAGTTTCACACTAAATACCTCTGGAATCTCAAAACCAGATCTACCCTATGGCCTTAAGGCCTGGCCTGCTCAGAGTATAATATCGCACTCCTACAGACGTCCAAGCCTTAAACACAGCACAGCCAAAGATCCACTCTTCACATCTGCTTTGTCCAGTTCGCCAAAGTATACTTTGGCTAGCAAAGCATCAAACAAGTGAGGTGCTGGAACTTCTGTAGAAGTTCTTAGATCAAAAACCTTGATCAGATTTGAGATGGAGGCTGAACCACTTCAAGTGATAGCGTGAGGAGGCTGTGGCTACAATGCAAGAGACATATAGATCTATACTTAGTGACCCAAGCATTTCATTCAACTCAGCAGACCTCTTGTAATTGTATGCAAAACTAAACAGCTTCAGACGAAGTAACTAACAGACAAAAAATTCTCCCCTTCTAGAACAAACTAAACCATGGTGGTTAGGAAAGGCTGGCTTGAACATTGTCAGACAAAAGAACATGTGGAGGAAGAAATGCAAACTCCACAACAATGTATAAATGAAAGGATGCATGCACATCACCTGGACACCCAAGGTCTGTAAAGGGTCTTGGTGCACAAATCCTGGAGAAGGGTCTTCCCTGAAAAATCTGAGTTAACTCCCTTCATCCTCAAGCTGGATGCCCCAAAAAGTATACAATGCATCTTGCATCAATTTTTCCCCCTATTATTTAGCATGTTAGACACCATCCTGTTCAGCATACTGACGGTTATGACTCACATCCTGTGGCATCTAACTGACCCCCACACTCACTCACTGCCTAAGAAGCCTGGCCACCTACCACAGGGCTGCAGACTCCCATTTTACAAGCAATGCACAACTTAAAGTTCATTGGCAATGTTCAGCATTTTTGAGTCTTGTCCTAACCTGTTTTCCATTGGGCTGACTTTACTTTCCTCACAGAAATGAGAATTTGTAGTGGCAACTGGACACAGTCCTCATTAGTGAAGTGATATAGCTTCACTTAGAGGTACACCTAGATCACTATAATATTCCTTCTGTTCCTGCATGTATTGGGTTTGCATGGCAATGTTTTGGTAGTGGGGGGGGGCTACAGGGGTGGCTTCTGTGAGAAGCTGTCAGAAGCTTCCCCTATGTCCAACAGAGCCAGTGCCAGCTGGCTCCAAGACAGACCCATCACTGGCCAAGGCTGAGCCGCTCAGTGACAGTGGTAGCGCCTCTGTGATAACATATTTAAGGGGGGGAACTGGGCAACTGCAGCCAGAGAGAGGAGTGAGAATATGTGACAAGAACAACTCTGCAGACACCAAGGTCAGTGAGGAAGGAGGGGGAGGAGGTGCTCCAGGCACCACAGCAGAGATTCCCCTGCAGCCCATGGTGAAGACCATGGTGAGGCAGGCTGTCCCCCTGCAGCCCGTGGAGGTCCATGATGGAGCAGATACCCACCTGCAGCCCGTAGAGGACCCCACACTGGGGCAGGTGGATACCCAAAGAAGGCTGTGACCCTGTGGGAAGCCTGTACTGGAGCAGGCTCCTGGCAGAACCTGTGGACCCATGGAGAGAGGAGCCCATGCTGGAGCAGGTTTGCTGGCAGGACTTGTGACGCTGTGGGGAACCCATGCTGGAGCGGTCTGTTCCTGAAGGACTGCACCCCATGGAAGGGACTCATGCTGGAGCAGTTTGTGAAGAACTGCAGCCCGTGGGAAGGACTCACGATGGAGAAGTTCATGGAAGACTGTCTCCTGTGGGTGGGACCCCATGCTGGAGCAGGGGAAGAGAGTGAGGAGTCCTCCCCCTGAGGAGAAAGGAGCAGCAGAGACAACATGTGATGAACTGACCGCAACACACATTCCCTGTGCCCCTGCGCTGCTGGAGGGGAGGAGGTAAAGAAATCAGGAGTGAAGTTAAGCCCAGGAAGAAGGGAAAGGGTGGGGGAAGGTGTTTAAGATTTCTTTTATTTCTCATTATCCTACTCTGATTTGATTGGCAATAAATTAAATTAATTTCCCTGAACTGAGTCTGTTTTGCCCATGATGGTAAGTGCTGAGTGATCTCCCTGTCCTCACCTTGACTGACAAGCCTTTTGTCATATTTTTCTTGTCCTGTCCAGCCGAGGATGGGGAGTGATAGAGTGGCTTTGTCAGACACCTGGTGTCCAGCCAGGGTCAACCCACCACACTGCATAACGCGCAGTATACTTGTACTTACGCAACTGAAAATAAATCTTGGCTTTATGCAATTAATCAGAAAATATTTAGAGAAAAAGAAGTTTCATGTACTAATTCAGAGCATTCTCTTTCGCATTTAATGTAATAACAGAAACCCACTTGACAAAAATATTTACACCCTACTTGTCTTAATATGTTACCTTTCATCATTCCAAATCCTAGCACCAGCACCCATCAAGCTGATTGAGGGCAGCTCATTGATTTTCCCGTTTCCCTCTGCATGCATTTTTCTATGCAATATAAGCATAAGTCAGCACACACTTCAAAGCAAGAGAGATTTTTTACATATATGTGTATTATTGCATATAGTGGTACTGACTCACATTTGGTTCTTCCACAATTTATACTGACTACATTTATCCAGAATGGAAACCTACAATGGAAGACCTAGACTTCTGTCTTGATTCTATCCTGAGATCATGGCATCTCAGAGAATAAAAATCAGAAAAGATATAGTCATTCTCTTTCACACGACATCTTTTCCATCTTATCTTCCTTAGGCCAAGACTAAACTCCAATTTGTAGCAAGGGAATTAGGAGAAAATATATTCTTAAGGGTCTGATTAAATATTTAATCGGACTATGTGCACCTCTAATTCCCTGAACAGAGCTCAAGAGACTATGAACTCCACAGAGAGCTCAGTACATCAGGAACAAGATCGATGTTAATTAGAGCAAGATATAGAAACTTCTTCCAAAGCATAAGATATATGATAAGGAATTCAATACATAATTTTAAGAGACTGGTACAGATAACTTGAGTCAGGGGAATTGAGTCCATTTTTGTTAGTGTTTCCATTAGTAACACAAACATTTATTCTGAGATACAGCAACATCAGGCAGTAATTAAAATGTGCAAGAAGAAATTAAGAAACACTTTCATCTTGTAACATGCTGCCATAAGAAGCTGAATAGTTGTTCTCCTACCATTGGTGATTACTGTAATAATCTATTTATTGCAGAGAAATAATTTTTCTTCTCATACAACAAATAATGAGACATCACTGCAGTACTACAGTTACTTTAAAGATTTTTCACTCAGAGATAAAAAGAGATTTTTGTAGAGTAGCATTATCTCAAGACATGCTTAATAAGAAAATACTCTGAAAAATGTATTTAGATCAAAAATCCTTTTGGAAAGGAAATTGCCCTTCAAAGGTCTTTTTTTCAAGAAATGAAGCACACAGTAGAAGTAACTGGTAAAACACAGTTAAAGGCCAAAAGATCTAAAAAAATTAAATAAGTAAAAAAATCTTAACTGCTTATTTAACATCATGAGCAATTTAATATCAGTTTATTGACATCAAATTGACTACAATGTTATATTACAGAAAGTCCTCAGCAGTGATCAAAATTCAAACTACGCATGATAGACCAGGAAAGTTGCTAATCCTCTGCAAAGGTCTGGAGTAAAATAGAAAAGATAAGAAGAAAACCAGTTTGCATACAGTTGTGAGAATTTACACAAGGTGACCTGGTGGATGAAGAGTGGCATTAGAATGTAGGACCACCTCTTTTGATACCCATTTTATATACTTCATTAGCTGTATATAGTTTTGCTTTATTGTCCTGGGGCTCACACACGCCTAAGTCAACACAGGTATGTACACAGAGCCACAACTCTGCATTGTGCTGACTTTGAATAATTGCTACATTGATCGGATACCAAGGAACTACAGAAAAATTACGGTAGTTGATGATCTCTCTTGTAACAATCTGTCTTTCCTTGTAAAGTTTATATGTTAAAAAAGGTTTTGGAGGGTAGGGCTCTTCTGGGAACCGTGTCTAAACAAACATAGAAGCACTGCTGTTGGCAGCAAAAAGCAAATTAGATTGAGAGGCAGACGATGGAAGGAACAATACTGAAACTGATTTTTAAAAACTTCTGCCTGGATTCACCATCTTTCAGCAGCATAAAAAGTCATTGTCGGAGCTGACATATACTATGAGCTCTATGAGCTATTTTCTTTTTTTTTTTTTTTTTTGACCCATCCAAGCATTATTTCAGTTACAAGAAGATAAGCATTTTCATTCAGAGTTTGAAAAATGATGTCAAAGTGAAGAGGCGATTAGTTGGGTTATAACTTATCCTGAATGAAGTCACAATTTGAAGTACAAATTCAAGCATTTAAGCTGCAACCCCATCAATGTGATATATTGTTAGTAGTGCTGATAACGGGATTTATAAGAGCACTACATATCACCTCTGTGGTATAAATAGAGATTCAAAATGGATATGTAATTCATGTGCTTGGTAGTTTTAATACTATTGACTGCCTCAGAGCTACATCGCTGGTTTGGGGTTCTCGGATCACTTTTCAAAGTGTCCTCAGAAAAAGATGGCCTTCATTTTTATTCACTGCAATTTAGTATGGTCCACAGCACATAAGTACTTACTAGCAAAAGAAAGTATGCATTTATTTTTACTGTGAAGTCCTCATAGTATTATTTGTATATGACCCTATTGATTAAAAAAAAATTTTATAGAAGTCACTGAAATCTTAACTTGATATTCTACCCATATATTTGTATTGCCATTTAATAAAAATTTTAAAAGTTAATTTAAATTATTATTTATATGCAATTATATATTAAATATGGTAAAATATACCTTGCACTTACTTATTTTTACACAAATAAAAAACATCTGAGAGTATTTTGATAATGTTTTTATTGTTTAATAAATCTATAGATTTTTTTCCTCCATGAGAAACATCAGTTCACCAACTTTTGCTGTTGCTATAATCTAATCTCCAAGAGCTTGTGTTTATCATTATCAGAACCGGCAAGTCAAAATAACTTCATCTAAAAGACATCGTAAGCTTTCTGATGGTAACTTCTGGGAGAGGAGAAGGCCAAAGATTGAGACATGAAAACTGACTTTAAATTAGAGTTGAAATATCACAAACAGAGTCTTCATTACCTAGAAGTTACAATCCTATTCCAAAACAGATTGCTGAAGAGATAACCAGAGAACTTCTTAATTAAAATCTTATTGATGTGCTGTATCTACAGAGATAATTAAATACAACACCAAGTTTTGCATACAAAAAACATATTTATCTTGCCAAGGAAATAATTGAGAAAAATTACTTGGTGGCTAAGACTTGATGTAGATATTTTTGTCATTTGGCTTCCTTTATCTGCATTACATGCCAAAGAGCTGCAACAACTGCAGATTTTTTTTTTTAAACTGACCAAGCAACAAAATACAGAATAGTAAAATAAATGTGCCCCTCTCAATAAATTAGTTCAAGGAAGGTAAGTTCAGTCAGACTGTGAAATGGTCTGGATAACTGACATTTTATGCACTACCCACATTCATCAGCAGAAGCTGTAATATGTTTCCCTATTTTAAGCAATCAATGAACTACTAAATGTACTTTTCTATTTTTAACACACATTTCTCAAAAACTCCGTGCAGACCTACCATTGCTGGAATGTACATAAGCCTCACAGAAGAACAGCTCACCATTTATAAACATTGAGAGCCAGCAATATTTGTACTATTACTTCAGATTTCATTTTCACTGCTAGCCAGCAAAATAAAAGGGAAAAAGATATGTTGACGAATTCATCCATCTTTCAACGGTTATTTTAAAGAACTAGTCCCAGAAAAGTACAATATCAGGAAGCACTGAAAACACTTTCAGCCTGCAGGATATTCATGGCTTAGTAGGAAACACAAGTTTAGCAGGAAACAGAATTTAACTACTGACAGCTGACTGCATGAGTATCTCATTTTAATTAACACCAAGATGCAGCACATGGGAACATCTCAATACTATTTTTATCACGTTTTACTCTGATGACAGTCATACTTTAAGTTCAAATATTGGAGAATATTTCCTAACAACCCTATTATAATATCGAAGGTCCAGAAAACATAACCAAACAAATGCAGACTGGAAGAAAAGCTTATTCTTCTATTTTAAATAGGTAGGAATACGTAGGGATGCAGTGGATGCTACATCAAGTAATCTTTAAAGCACGGACATTCTGCCTCAATACTGTGAAAAAGTATTTGAATCTGTAGATAACCTTACTGTGAATTTTACTGGACTGTTTCAAATATAGTCAAGGAGAAATCAAATACATTTCTTCCTTCATGTTAGGGCTCACTGAGCCTTCATAGATTGTGATGACTTTTAACAAGTTAATAGTTATGCTTTATTAAAAAAAAAAAAAAAGGCTTGAAATTATTGGTGCAAAGTAATTTGCTCATTTAAATTTACAGCTGGTAAGTTCATTACCAAATAATTTTCAAGGCTTTAAAAATAAAAGTCTCTCTTGAGAGCTGATTAGTGATGCTAGCAAAAAAATTTCCTTAGAAATTTTTCTGTCCAGTAGTGTATTCTGAAAGTCCATTATATCCAGAATAAAGAAGCATACAATATGATAAATGAGATGTGTAGCCAGAGGTGCCTTTCCCTGCAGATTTCGTTTTGCCTGTGTCTTAAATCTTCACAAATACACCACCACTATGTGTTATATTACCTAGTCAAATGCTGTAAGAGCAACCTAATTGCAAACGGTTTCCCACATCAACTCATGATAGGGATGACAAAGTAGTTATATGAAATCCTTGAATAACCATTAGAGCAGCGGCTGACATTCAGAAGCAGACATCTGGAAGTGTATTCTCCAAGTTTTTGAAGTAAACAGTCATATTGCTAGCCTACTACATATTTAAGTGTTCAATGCATAGTTAGAAATCATCAACAGAAGCAACAAAGGTCAGGTACTCCCTCCGAATACTTTATTTTGCAATTATTAGAACTGTCACATAGATGAATAAACAGCATATTCTACCTCAGTGCCACCAAAAAAAAAAAAAAGATATTTTATTCTACTCTACCTTACAATGAAGTGAAGATTTACTGACATCAATAGAACAATCATTTTTCAAAATTAAGATGATTTCAATGTTCTTGATAAATATATTGATACGTATATGTATAACCCTTCAAAAACACAACACAGACTATCACATGGAAGGGAAAGCATGAGGTGATCTGAGAAAATAAAACAAAACCAGGAAAGTATCTAAGGAATAACCCACTACATCACAAGCACAAGAAAGTAGGTAATGGTGACATAATATACAAAATTATTCATACAAGTTATCACTGGACAGAAATATCAAGAGACTCCTTTTAAAACCTCCCAAACATGAAAGATCAGAAGAGGGCTGGAGGAAATTGCACATGATCGAGTTAATATTTTCATAACCTCCAATTATAATTATAAACTTTGACAATCGTCATTTTAAAATATGTACAAAGGAAAATATTGCAAAAAGTGAGCACAGAAATGATGCAGGCTGCTTAATATTCATACTGTATAAGTATAAAAACATAGATGACACTCATACCAGAGTATGCTTGATCCTGAACTGATTTAAACAGATAGTGAAAATCATAGATATGTCTGGGGCCATTAAACACATGCTAAGCTGTAATAGCTTTTATAAGTACAGAGATCTATTTCATGAAGTACAACAATAATCCTAGGTTTTCCAGGAAAAACAGACAGTGCATTCATCCTACTCTTCCTAACTTTTGGAGACCCAACTAGATTGCAAAGTTAATTCACCTAAGTCTTTAGCCTGGACAGGCCAAGAGTAAATAAGACTCTAAGAAGTTGGAGTATTCCATGAAAAAAAAAAAAAAAAAAAAAAGAGAGGTTAAGAGATGTTGTCTACTTTCATACATTTCTTCAACAAGATTCAAGCAAAATAACTATTAGATGCCTGTCCCTGAAGACAGGTAAACAGGTAAATAAACTGTTTCCAGTTTTTCGAAAGATCTGATGGAATTTGGTTGGCTTAGCTTGATGAAGAAAGATCATTATTAACCACTCTATATACCCCTGGTTTGGGAAGTGATAATATCTTTTGTATTTTTCCAACCATTTCAAAACAAAGCGGATGTGCCATATGCTGTCCACCATGATATTGCAGCAGCATTAAATGATACACTGGTGTTTCTAATCATGTTTCTCTGTGGTGACTCAAATCCAGATGTTATGTTCCAGAGATCTACTCAAAAAATGTTTTTGAAAAGTTATGATGTTAATCCTGATGAAATATAACAGAGGGTAAGGGAGGCAAGAGAATAAGACAATAAGCAGGAAAAATTAGCAAAATAAACAGAGCATTATTTCAGCATGTCCAGCTACCCTCAAGCTCTTGGGATATTTTATTTAGTTAGTTATTTGAGGACATATTGAAGGATAGCTGGCAGAGTACAAAAGTACTCCTATTGTGCCACTCAGTGCTTAAATGCTAAATTTAGTGAAACTTCTCTTTTTTTCTATACATACCTCTTTCTAAGCACATCAACTGTAGAGCTAATGTGCTGATTCAAGCACTTTTATATATATGCATACTAGTATACACAGTCCAGCCGATACGTTTCTTTGGAGCAAGTCAAACAAGCCCGTGACTTCAAATTCACTAAAGATTAGTAAGCTTTGGGTGCAGAACACATGCATACCCCAGAAAGACTGAATTCACTAAGTACACACTGCATGATGGTCACACATGCATTTTTCTGAGAAAACCTTGAGAAAGTTTGATGATCTATGACACACCTGATGCTTTAAAAAAAATTCCACAGACTATGAACCCTCAGAAATTCTTCTTTCCTCTGCTGTTGTGATTTATGAGCTTTCTTCACATATGTTTTTGGTGTGGTGCAAAAGTCTTAAAATCTGTGGATCCAGGAAAAACTTCCTATAAGCTCCATGAATATCATCTGGTAAAAGTTATCTGACTATGCGTTATCTACCCTAGCTGAAAACGACTATTGCTAGAAACTTGCAGCATAAATCAAGTCTCCCACATACACTAACAGGTATTTTTTGTTTACATACAAAACTGGGTACAAAATTGACTGGTTTCCTCAATTTCTTTTTCCCCGGTTAGTGAAGCTATTCCTGTGAATTTTCCTGACTAGTGAGTTTATTTAAAAGATATTCAAATTAGAGTTCCCACTGTGTTGTTCTGTAAGAAAAAGCAAAAAGAAAAGAAGTATAAAAATCTGGGAAAAAAACATTTTGCAGCTACCTATTAGAAATCAGATGCCAGGCTCAAGTAGGTTTTTACCAGCATCCAACACATACCTATTTTAGTTTCATTAAGCTGAACCATGGTCACAGTTTTCTTTATGCCATTTCAGCAAGGCATAAGCCATATCTAAACTTTTTGTTCACATCTTAAGAGAAGGAATCAATACAGTTTGAGATACAGGCCAAATCTGAAAGACTAACCATATTAAAAACTTAAATGTACCTTGTATCTATTTAATTTTTTTTCCCCTACAACAAAATTTATCACATAGCTAAGTATACCAAAACTATGCAAGATTCATTTGTGCAGGCAATGGAAATAGTATTGGGTGAAAATTTAGACAGATTGTCCCATAAAACTGGACATTTTGCAAAACTATTTGCACATGGGAAAAAATCAAATGTGGGACGAGAGAAAGATTGGGTATTTTTCACCTTTCATCTTAAGCAGCACAGCCTTCTTGGTTTGCCTAATTTTGTTAAAGAACTAAAGGTGAATTGTTCCTAAAAGATCCATGTGGGTGATCTGCCTTCTTTTCACAGAGAGCTGTTGAGTGCTTGGCAGTAATTTGTGGGTAATAGACTAGAGATGCCCATTTCTGTAAATGATTTCCTTAATGATCCTTTGTTTCACAATTTGACTAATACTGCTGCTTTCATCTTCCAGTCTCTACAGTAGTTTTTGTATAAGCTAGCATAAGTCAGGAGACCCTAGCCTTTCTATGCATTTTGATGATGCATGCCCTGGGAATTGATAAATAGAAGTGGTATTTGTTTTGTGAAATTACTTTCAGAAAGACTAGACTTTGTAAAGCAAGGTCTTCCAACACACACTGACAATGTGGAAATCTGTTCTCAAGAAAGGCTTATCTGCTGAGTACTCAGTTTATTCTACTGTTGGAATTCCATTGAAAATCCCTAGAAAATAGTAAGTATAACAAAGATCTGTTCTTTTTGGGGGGTAGGAGGACAGGGACACTGTGAATTCATAGATTTATAAATGTAATGAGCATTAGAAATTTTTTTAAACTTATACAAGACAGATATATAGAAGTTAGTCCTTGAGAGCCCAAAAGAAAGGAAGAATAATTATAATAATATTATAATTATAATAATAATTTTGTTGGAATACTTTATACTATTTTCTGTTATTGTCTGGAAAGACAGTGGACATTCAAAAACCAGCTCACTGACTAACACCTCCAGGCACGTTTTTTCATAAAAATCAATTGAGATAATAACGTTCTGTGCCTTTTCTGCAGCCCACCTCAAAGCTGATTTCATATTCTTGTATTAGTTATTTTCACTCATGTTCTTAATTGAACTATTGGTCCTCCCATTAAGTTTCTCTTCTGAACCCTGTATTTTTGGAAAATATTTATTCTATGAATGAGGATAAAAGTAGTCTTGAAAAGTTATTATACATAAGCTATATACCTACTGTCTGTATTTGTTTTCACAGTTTTAGCATTCATTTTTATTTCTGTCTGTTTGGAATTTCATGTATTATTAGGAGAGAGAGATACAAAAAAAGGAAAATCAGGTAAGGAGAGTGCTAGAGATAATAACATGTGGTTTGTTTAAGCTTCTGTGATCTCCAATGCTCCATGACTTTCTGGATCCAGCAGGAGCACACACTAGACCAGAAAGAGCACTTACAGCAAAAGCCTTTCCAAGCCATTTTTTCTGGTCCCAGTGGTACCTCTCTGTTAGAGCACATTCGTCATTCCAAGCACCAATACTATTTAGAGACACACCAGCAGTTCACCCCAAGGAGTCTCTAGCTGGAAAAAAGCTTATTGTTTCCTTATGAACTCTTCATTGCTCATACTCTCTATTAATAATTGATAAATCTCAAGACTTCACACTAAACTTCCAGCTCTAGTTTCAGCACATTTCTCTTCTTAGACCTCCCAGTATTTTAATCTGAGCTTTCTGACTGTTTGCTGTATTGCAACAGGCCTTAATACCACTTTTGGAATTACAATAACTGAAATTTTAGCTGAATTTATATTTCATATTCTTGATAGTCATTTTGTTATTTATGGCTTCCAATTTTAAAATGCCTATAAATAAACCATGCACTGAACATTTGGGAGGATGATCATCTTATGAATTCAATATCCTATAAGGCATACTTTGCACAAAAAGAGCTAGAAAGCACACTCATTGCATGTCTGCCAATTTTACAGATAAGAATTATCCAGATGTTTGATAATTTTAAACCTTTAATTTAAATGATTAATCTCAGCCTTAAACATTTTATGGTGTCAAATTCGTTTTGGCTTATGTTCCCATGTTTTTTAAGTTGAGCAAATAGGAGAAAAACATACAGGAAACAGTAATCCACCAAGCAAACAACACATTTTTCCCATGCCAGAAAGGATGTGGAGTTACACCAGGCAATAGAGACATCATAGTCGTTCATATGGATTTTAAATACCCAAAGTACACTTAGTTTGTTTCATGGAAAAGAATAAAATTTTATTCCCTTCCCACATCTGGGTAGCTAGCAACTTCTGCTGATGCGTACAAAGGGAAGGCTGAGTCAGTGGCCAAGTTTCAATGTATGATCCAATACCTCTGCAGATAACGCACATCTCTAGGAGTATCAGTACTCAAAAACTGTTCCTTACTGACACCTTACCTTTTAATGAAACACAAGACTCCAGACAGGGGTAGCTGGATGACATGCCTGTGATCTATAGAAAGATAACTAGATGATCTTTTTAATCTCTAATTTGTCTTTCTTATTAAAACTGTGCATATGCTGGAGGAGGGAGGGAGGTACAGGGAACAGATATGTCCTTTGAGACCAGCAAAACCTAGCTGCCAGCTTCAGCCTGGCTGTGACAAAAGATAGAAGAACAGAAAATAAAATACCTAAATAAAGCCAAGATAGCTTCAGGTTCCTAGAGCTTAATGAAATTCACTTCTGAATCCTGAGGTTATTGCCTTCAACAAACTCACAGAGAAGAGTCTAAAGAGGATTTGAAGGATTCATTAGTCCACAAAAGGACAGAGATCCAGAGATTTACAGACAAGTCTCTTTTTAGGGGGAAAAAAATGCCAATTGTGTAAGCAGTTTGAAGAGAAGTTACAAGTAATAGCGACCACCATTTTTTGTGGGGAATCAGCAGGGAAAGGTTGTGGGTAAGAGATAGATCAGGGTACACCTAACTGGAAGTGTGAATAAGAAGCCCAGGATCCTGGCAGATTCCCCTGAGCCTCCAAAGCAATGGCTGATTATTTGGAAGGGCCACAGCTTCTTAAAGAGAGATCCTTACTCAGACATACAAACTAGCTGTTGAAAACTAGCCTTAATGAATAACACCACTAAGGTCAAACCAGCCTGATTTCCCAACCTAATGGAACAGAGGCAACAGATGGGGGATATCTTTATACCTGCAAGATTTTTGATGCATTCACACATGACATTCCATAAGCAATGAGGGTAACAACTGCATGAATCTACTTTTAAACAGGCACTCATCTTGTAAAAAAGTTATTCAGTCATTATGTATTCAGTTATCTGAAAGGACATACAGAGAGAGTTGATTTGATCCATTTTTGGTCCAAACACCATTAAATATTTGTATTAATATTTGGATAATAAACTATATATTCCGATTTGATAATCTGTTAATTTGAAAAATTATCCCATGCTGAAAATACTGAAAGTACTTTTCGAGTGTAAAAGTAGAAATGAAAAATGTTGCTAAACCAGAAAAAGTGCTCTGGAAAATAATTCAATAGAACACTCTTCTTTGCACTTGTCACAGGAAATAATAATCAAATGCGCATATGCAAGACATGGAAATATGGAACAATTTCGTAGACAAAGTATCCTCCTTGCTGGATGGAGAGCTATACCTAAACAGAAGGATCCCACCTCTCCTTTCTGATACAGTCCTTAGTAGTATAGGTGGTAACAGTGAGATTATATGGCAACATATGGAAATCAATACTGAAATCCAAGGAAGAGCGATTTAAAAAACACCATGTCTTAAACATGATCAGGAGTTGGCTCAGAGTATCCTCCCTAGCCTTTCATGTTGCTCTCTACACTCACATTTTGATCTTATACAATGTATTTGGTTATCACCCTTGAGCTTTTTTCTGGTTTGCGGAGGGACTTCATATTTCGGAGATTAGTATTCCTTTTGACGGTGGGGAAAGGGTTGACATGATGTTGATGTTGATACAAGCTGGAGATTAGATGTACAAACCAAGTTTGTGAAGGTCTACTGAAAATGTCAGGTGGACTAAAAAAAAAAAATAAAAATCAGCTTTTCAGCTATTCGGATGGGTATATGTTGAGACCACTATTAAAATTGAGCTCCACAGTTGCAGAAGAGAGTGTCTGCAGAAAGTAAACAGAAGCCAGTGGTTCCCACGCCTATTGCTCTCGTTTGAGAAGAAAATTAGTTCTGTTCAGTTTTGATGTTTCCTCTTAATTTCTGAAAAATTTTATACATTTGTTTGACAATAAATTCCCACAAGATCCAATCATATATTAGTTGTGATAACGCCAATAAACTCTGAATTCACCCTGAACTTAGACACATACCATCCAATCTAATTTAAAATAACAACTCATAAATACAGGAGATATTAAATATATATAAACCAAACAACTGTCTCATTCATGTTGCTTAAGCCTGGAATCCCTCTCACCTTGACAACTTTGACAGAGTATCTTTTATCAATTGCTTGGAAAAGACAAGATAAAGTAAAACAAATCTTCAGGTTAGAAGGTCTGAGCAACTGATGAAGGATAACATAAGATATGGCTACTTCCTAGAGGTTCACTCTTTCATATTCATTTAGGAGTAATTTTGCCTGAGTAAGTGAACATGAATCAATTTGTCTGTTGAGCGAAATATCTTTAGGAAAAAAAAGAAGGTAGATTTCTGGCAGAGGAAAAAGAGAGCATCTTTTAAAATTACACTACTGGCTGCTCAAGGATATGTGAATGAGGGAGTCAGGACCATTACAGGGGCTGACAGAAGATAACAATGTTTATACTTAGAGGACTTATTTTTCCTTTGAAGAACCTGACTCCTTTTTTCTATTGTACATTTTTCTGCCACCCACATACACCAAAAACACAGTTGAGTTGGATTAACTGCATTAATTAATGTAATATTAAACATGCAGCACCAGAATATTGAAATGCAAGAGTGTTGTGAAGCATCATGAGCACAGCCACACTGATGTTGGGAGGCGGGGGGCGGGGGGGGGGGCACGGACAAAAACAAAACAACACATCTGGACTGAGGGAAGATATTTAGGGATATAAAATGATATCTGGCTAAACAGCATTCTTTCCATTCTCCCCTTCTTTTTTCTTTTTTTATTAAGATGCCGAATGATAGCTCCAACTGCTACATCCTGAGGAACTTAAAGGAATAAGAAAAGTCAAACTGCACTGGATTAAAAGCAGAGAAACTATGGGTACTTACATTTCATTTAGGAAAACAAAATATCCTGCAGAAGCTTGGAAGTCCTGAGCCTAGATGATTATTCTATTCTATCCCATCATTTTGATGGCAAAAGTAGCTAACAAACTACAGCAAAGGACATATAAATCACAATAGACTAGCATTTTCTACTCTTTGAAGGATTAGTAGATAATTAGTAGTGCAAATGAAAACACTTCCAAAAAGAATTGTTGCCAACGGAAAACATGGCTACATTTTACAGATTTAAACATCTTATGTTTTCTGAACATTTATGCAGCAAAATTATCACAAAACTAGTTTGCAACAGAAAATAAGCTGCCACATCAGTATTATAAGGAGTTGAGAGTAGAGAGAATCTTTTCAGTTATTTCAGTGTCTTAAGGAGGGCAACATCGCGGTCCTTTGTCAAAACAGCAGTCAGAGCAGGGGTGCAGGACCAGAGGACAGTGGGAAGAAATGCAGGATTCAGTTTGGTTGATATTCTGTGCAACCAAAGCAAGAGAATGTGTACTTGTCTGGCCTGACCAGACATTTCAGCATTGGGGCATTAAAGTACGTTCATTGTTTCAGAACAAACAGAAAGCATAAGAACTCCCTTCTTTACCAGGATGAACGAAGAAGCAATGATCACCTCGCAAGAAGGGCAGTATACACACTTTTATGTCACTGCAGAAAGATAAGAAAACAGAAGAGGGTTATATTAGGAGATTATATATCCTGTATACATGCACAGACAAAGAAATAGTAGACACTGGGCACTGACCTGACCTCAGTTCTGGGCTCTTTTATTGCTCTGATGAATTACTCTGGACCAACTTCTTTTCCTCAACTTCCCAGCTGTGTTGACACCTGTCAAGAAGCACTTTGCTTTTTTAGAGATGAAAAGAATTACAGAACACCTTGATACTCTTATTTTTGAAGTCAGAGCAGCAAATCTTGGTAATATGAGATAAAATGAAAGGTCAAGCATTTTCTTTCTGAAAGAAAACTCAGTTTCTTACAAAAAAGTTATATGTTTGCTCCAAAGTACAGAGTTAGAGGTCTAGGTGAATATTCCAGATCACAGTTCCCACACCCTTATTTCTTGTCCCATTCAGTACCCCAACCAACATAAGAACTACCCAATGTAAGTTTTTAAAACAATGGCAGTTGAAAAAGAATAGTCTGATCTGAAATGCAAGGAGCTCAGATAAGCTCAGCAAAGATTTGGGTACAAGGTCCAACAAATCTTGCACCAAAGGGCTGGAGCTATATTTGCTTCTGAGTCATATGAGTGAAAGCACAAAGCAACAATGAAAGAGAATAGTAAGAAGTTTTTTATATATATACACACACACACACATATATATATATCTATTTCTAGTTCGATTGTCATTTATCTGATTCTAGACTCCTGGATGACCTGAATACTTCATCCATAGCATTCTTGCCTATGTTTCACAGTTTGTACGGCTTGCAGTTTGAAGCTAAACTAGTAAGTAGCATTGATGAAGACCAATTTTTATACATCCTCAAATAAGAAAGGCTGCAAAGGAGGAAGAAAACAGCAGCACACATCCAGGACAAGAAAACAGTAACTCAAAGACTGCTACCAAAATGGGAAAGCATGCAGCATTTTTTAAAGGCTTAAGAAAAAAAAAAAAAAAAAAAAAAAAAGCTAAAATGAAATTAACTGGATTTCAGTTGCAAACAATTTAAATATAAAAGAACAAATATGTGTACTAGTACCAACGTGCCCTACTTACAAAATGTAATGACATCTTCTCCAAAAGTTGTCATCGTCACATTAAGACCAGATGCTTTTTGAAAAATAAAATACAGAGCTCTCTACAGGCACTACAGTGCTGTGGAATTTAACAACTTATGATATACCAAGATCCAGCTGATGATGTACTGGTCCCCAATGTCCTTATTCTTCATGAATCTAGTGTACATAGGAGCAGAATTTGTGCAATTGCTTTGTGCTGCCAGAATTCAGGTCCTCTGATTTATCCTCAAAAGCTTTATTCCCTTCCTCATATGGATGTAAAAGGAATTTTATGCTCCCTTGGTGATCTGGCAGTACTCAAGAGTTTGAAACTCTTGACCATCATGGTCTTTTAAAAAAGTAACTATTTTTTTGAGTTGTGACTGAAGAGCACCAACAAATACAAACTAAGAGGACCTTAAAATCAGTTTTGAGATTAAAAGCTAATTTCCTATGTGGGTAGACAAATTTTATATAAAACCATAAAAATAATACCTACTAAAATATAATAAATATATTTACTCATATAATTTCTATCGTAATTTGAAGGCTAAAAACTTCTGCAAAGAAACTGTGAAGTGAAATTATTTCTTACCAAATGGGTTGCAGTGGGTGTTCAGCAACCAGGCTTACTGGTTTACATACAGTATTTTGTTTCTAAAAAACTGAGATTGAGGACTTTCTTAATCCTTGGGCTTCCAGGACAGCTCTGAAAGGGGAAAATCTCTTGTGCCTGTATAAAAACCCAAAAATTTCATCTGGATGCAAGTTAACATACAGTTCTAGTGTTGCACATTGCAGGAACTAGCATTCCACTGATATAGAGTCCAGGCTTTCTTCACATAGACCAATACTTCACTGCAATAACCCAACAGTTTCTATCTTCAATAACACAAAGTCTCTGGAGCCCAATTTAAATTCCAAAGTATCTAAATTAAGTTGTATTTATCCCTCCTTATTTCCTAGCTTAAGAAAGGCATAACAAACCTATCATCTTAGAATTTCCACTGAACAACTTGCTTTCTGTGTGCTTTGAAGTTTAGGGATTAGAAACCCCTGTAAAATTTCATTGTCAATATTGCTATGTTTGTAACTCTGGTCAGGGTCCTCAGCCTACAGTCTACTCAGCCTATTTATATCTTCCAAAATGTAAACTGCCTATCCAATACGCCAAAGAGCTGCTTTATCATGGTCCCAGACTATTTTTCTCATAGATCTCACTGTGACTCTGAGAATTAAATTGAAGCACAGTTTGTGATTTGCTGTTGTTAAAACAATTCAATTAATTTTTATGCGGCAGCCCTCTTTGATACTCCTGCTAAATTAAAGTAAGAAAAGAACTAAAAGGAAAATGCTGAAGCCTATATAAATAAAACAGAAGTGGTCAGTGGGAAGAGATAAGTGTCTTTCATACTTGATTTATGTCACATCACAGTCATGCCACATGCAACAGGAGTTTTATAGACAACTGAAACTTCTGAAGGTAAAGGTGAAGGTGAAAAAACAGTCTCTACTGGCCACAGCTTTACAAAGCACCAGGCCACCACATTACACAGTTTGGGATGCCTGTCAGACTGGGTCTTCATATATGGCAACACTTCTACAAGCAACTAGCAGCAGGGTTTCACAGAGCACTGGAAAAAAAGTTATGAAGCCTTTCCTACAAAATGTGACATCTCCAAGTAAAAATGTTTGATACTGTCCTGGTTTTAACTGGGATAGAGTTAATTTTCTTACCAGTAACTGGTATAGTGCTGTGTTTTGGATTTAGCATGAGAATAAAGTGATAACACGCTGATGGTTTAGTTGTTGCTAAGCAGTGCTTATACAAAATCAAGGACTTCCCGTGCTCTGCCAGCGAGGAGGTGCACAAGAAGATGGGACGGAGCACAGCCAGGACAGCTGACCCAAACTGGCCAAAAGGCTATTCCATACCATATGACATCATGCTCAGTATACTAACTGGGGAGAGTTGGCCGAGGGGCAGTGATTGCTTCTCAGGGAGTGGCTGGGTGTCAGTGAGTGGTGAGCAGTCGCATCACTTGTTTTTCTTGGGTTTTGTTCCTCTCTCTCTCTCTTGTTGTTTTCTTTTACATTACAATTTATCAGTAGTAGTAGTATTTTATTTCAATTATTAAACTGTTTTTATCTCAGCGTGGGTTTTCTTACTTTTGCTCTTCAGATTCTCTCCCCCATCCCACAGCAGGGAAGGTGAGTGAGTGGCAGTGTGGTGCTTAGTTGCCAGCCAGGGTTAAACCACAACAGTTTCAAAACTCTTTTCTATTCTCTTTCCATGTGCAAGGTATAAATATATCCAGAATGAAAGAGAAAGATTTCTATCAATTGTTTTTCTTGTCTTTGTTTATGCAGTATATCTGCGCTACCTCTCCACGGAATGGGAAAGCACATAAAAAACAGAAACGATGAATTAAAATACAAGCAAGCAGAACTGTGCACTCTTTTTAAAAAGTGAAGAATGTTAGAATCTATGGCAGAAGCTGTTGGAAGTGTATGTGTTAACATTACATTTTCTGTTTGTAACACCTGAGTCCAAAAAATTGCTATATGTCTGCTCAGCCGTTCTTCTCAGACAAACTTTGGGGTGGATACAGACATGTCCTTTCCCTCTCTACTGCACTCTGCTAAGTTCATACCCTGCTTTGTCTGCAATTGGAACCCAATCCTGTGATGTTTTATACCCAAATATTCGCAGGAAGTATCTATTATTGATGAATCTGAATGAGAAGTTTTAGGTTGAGAAGGTCTTATATTTACAGAGTGTTTCCAAGATACAAACTACCCCAGTTTAGACATGGGTGAAAGAAAGGAGAAGGTACAGAGTTATTAAAAACAACAATAATAATAATGCCCATAACAAAATAGCCCAGGGAAAAAGTCCTAGTGCAACAAAACCAGTCAGATAAAAAGTGCAAACATCTTTCCTTTGTCTTCTGTTTTTCCTCATAAGACAAATAATATCTTTATTCTTGCAAGCAGAGCAATTACTGCAACCTTCACACTTTGGAAATTGAGTATTATTAGCTAGATCATCTCCTAAAATTTAAAGTCATGATAGTTAGAAAAGTTCATCCAGATCAAACCCACCTGAAATATAAACAAAGTTAACTCTTATACAAGTCAGTCTGTCAATACAAAATATTCTGCATAAAAGGGAAAGGCAAACATTTTTTCTAACCAGTGGTGTACTGAAATAAATGCAACTTAGCCGTACCACAAGGGAAAGCTTTAAGATGTTACTGAAAACTAATGAAGCACCAGATCTTTTCCAAGTTTGAGACTTTTAGACAAATTCTTTAATACTACATCACATACCTGTATCTCTCAACACTGGAAGCATCTCTGATCTGAACTACATGGGCACAAAACCTACCCAGAAGAACTGAAGCAATTTCACCTGCATCACATCAGTCTTTCTTCATTGCTGAGTACAGTGCCATGATTATTGAATGTTTCCTCCTTTCCCCCATGAATGTCAGACATGAAGTGCAGAAAGTCATGAGAATACATTTAGGAAAGGAGCTATATACAGCTGTACACATTCAACAGTTTCAGCTACAGGAGATGGGCTGAGCAGCACCAGCCATTAGCAAAAATCCCAACCTGAGGATTTAGTTTTGTTTTTTATTATTCTCAGACACCACCACCCCCAAACTTTTTTAACTAGGTCTAGCATGATGCAACATTTGTGCAAGGACTATGCTCACTTACTTGTAGCCTGCCTCAAAAGTCTGGAGATGAATTGCATTTCCTTGGCTACATTTCCTCAAAGAAAAATAAGACTATGGAATATGAACATGTTTTAATGTAATTGATTAATTAATAAGCATATTTTAATGTAATTTTTCTGTTCAGGCTAATTTTGTACATAAAGAAACACTGAACTTTGTGTTTGTGTGGTATTGTGAATACAGGGACACATAAATGCTTATGCTTCAGTCTAAAACAGACTATTGCAGAAAGAAAAGTCAATTCTTTATCTCTTGTAGTATAAATGCAATAAATCGCTTGGTTATAGCCTGTCACTCAGCTGCTTGGAAAAGCACAATATGATTTTCTGCCAATATATTTCTTTACAGAACTCTAACAACACCTCAACAGGGGACGTCCCAGATGACTGGAAGCTAGCAAATGTGACACCCATCTACAAGAAGGGTCAGAAGGAGGATTCAGGGAACTACAGGGCTGTCAGCCTGACCTCGGTGCCGGGAAAGGTCATGGAGCAGATCATCTTGAGTGCCATTACACGGCACGTGCGGGACAACTGGGGGATCAGGCTCAGCCAGCATGGGTTTATGAAAGGGAGGTCCTGCTTCACTAACCTGATCACCTTCTATGACAAGGTGACCCGCTTGGTGGATGAGGGAAAGGCTGTGGATGTTGTCTACCTGGACTTTAGTAAGGTCTTTGACACTGTCTCCCACAGCATTCTCCTGGAGAAGCTGGCTGCTCACGGCTTGGATGGGTGCACTCTGAGCTGGGTTAAAAACTGGCTGGACGGCTGAGCCCAGAGAGTGGTGGTGAATAGCGGCCAGTCACAAGGGGTGTTCTCCAGGGCTCAGTGTTGGGGCCAGTCCTGTTCAGTATCTTCATTGATGATCTGGATGAGGGGATTGAGTGCACCCTCAGTAAGTTTGCAGGTGACACCAAGTTGGGTGGAAGTGTCAATCTGCTGGAGGGTAGGAAGGCCCTGCAGAGGGACCTGGACAGGCTGGACCGATGGGCCGGGGCCAACTGTATGAGATTCAACAAGGCTAAGTGCCGGGTCCTGCACTTGGGTCACAACAACCCCAGGCAACGCTACAGGCTTGGGGAGGAGTGGCTGGAGAGCTGCCTGGCAGAAAAGAACCTGGGGGTGTTGGTTGACAGCCACCTGAACATGAGCCAGCAGTGTGCCCAGGTGGCCAAGAGGGCCAATGGCATCCTGACTTCTATCAGGAATAGTGTGGCCAGCAGGACCAGGGAGGTGATAGTGCCCCTGTACTTGGCACTGGTGAGGCCGCACCTCGAGTACTGTGTTCAGTTTTGGGCCCCTCACTACAAGAAGGACATCGAGGTGCTGGAGTGTTTCCAAAGAGGGGCAACGAAGTTGGTGAAGGATCTAGAGCACAAGTCTTATGGGGAGCGGCTGAGGGAGCTGGGGTTGTTTAGTCTGGAGAAGAGGAGGCTGAGGGGAGACCTTACTGCTCTCTACAACTACCTGAAAGGAGGTTATAGCGAGGTGGGGGTCAGTCTCTTCTCCCTAGTAACAAGTGACAGGACGAGAGGAAACAGCCTCAAGCTGCGTGAGGGGAAGTTTAGGTTGGATATTAGGAAAAACTTCTTCACCGAAAGAGTAGTCAGGCACTGGAACAGGCTGCCCAGGGAAGTGGTTGAGTCCACATCCCTGGAGGTATTTAAAAGACAGGTAGACGTGGTGGTTGAGGACATGGTTTACTGGTGGACTTGGCAGTGATAGGTTAACAGTTGGACTCGATGATCTTAAGGGTTTTTTCCAACCTTAACAATTCTATGATTCTATATACTTTGTCTGATGTCCCCTAACTGTTCCGAAACGTCAGTTCCTTTTTTCCTGTTTGCATTCCTATACCATCATTTATCCAAGGTTTCAACCTCTTCAATAAGCAGTATTTTAAGAACTTTTGTTAAAGAGTATATATATTCAGGTACTTTTTAAAACTAATTCATACTGCCTTTCTTCCATAAGTAATTGGAAAGCATGGTTTCGTCACCAGTTTTCCATCGTTTGAAATTTAATAAGTTATTGAATTCAGGCTAAACAAAGGTCAGATAATGACTCATTGCTTTTGATCTGGGAAATGTTGCTTTTTGACATATTCTGGAATGGTTAACAACTTTTTGACATAAGTGATCATGGTATGAAGAATTGATGGCCATGTTTCTAGTGGTTTAGGATTCATTTGTCAGTAGTCCACAGAGTTTCAACGAATACATTCTCCAGTGTTTTTTGTACTCAGTCCACAGTTCGATGAAACAATGTTGCATTGCTTTATTTCATTGCATCTTTTATGTACTGTATAATCTCTCCTTATTTTCATTGCTTGTTATGAGGAGGTAGGGAGAGGCTACTAAACGAACTTAGAGCAGAGTACAGAGTTCCCATTTCTCTGTAACTTTATTTTGAAACAGAACAGATCTTAATCTGCAGAAAATCCCCAAATCGCTCTGTAGATGGAAGCGTGTGGAAAAATAACAGCACAGATAAAGTCCTTCTTAGTAGTTCTCCTAAAAAAAAAAAGGAGAGCAGACTAAGAAAAGATTGATTCCCCACCTTTACACCCCCCCCCAAATTAAAACTTGAGAGGTATTCCACAAAGTTACAGAATGGATCTATACTTCCTGTCTTTTATTCTGTAGCTTCAGCTCAAGTCAATTTCTCTGTACATAGTAGAACAACGAATCACAAACTTGTCCTACTTTCAGGTCCAGCATCACACTTCTGCAAAGGGACAGAACGTACAACATGCCTCGCAGCTTAGATTCTCAGTAGAGTGATGTCTGGGTACCCTGTAAGTTAAGCTTATTTTATCTGCAGTTACTCAATAGCCCTGAAATGGAAGTAGTGAAATAAAAGAAAGATAACACTGACTTTTAAGGTTTTACCTCAACATCACTGCCAATTTCCCAGATAACAAGTGTGCTTTGAAAAACAGCAAATCAAAGACTACTTTCATGCCCACCTGCAGTCATTGCAAGACCCTCAACATCACACTTTCCATGATAAAATACCTACCGCCATAATAATATCACAGCAAAACACCAAGAGACTGAACAGTTCTTGCACCTTAAGAACTGAACTCGGCAGATTATTACAGTGTCATATTAATTTGCTACATTTTTAAAGCATCCTAACATGAATTGCTGCAGAACAACCCTTAAATGACAGGGAGGTTTACACCTGTAGAAGCAAGCTGTCCCCTCTGCCAGTGTAGAAGCTCCTTCAAGAGGGAAAGAACTCTACTTTTAAAATGTGCTTAATCCTGATTGTGAGGGATTATCTTTTAGAAAACTATCAGATGAGACAACAAAGGAAGAAGTATGAAGGAAAAAAAAAAAATAGAGTACAAGTCTGTTACTACTTTAAGGTGGGGAAAAAAGTTTCTTGGTTAAAATCATGAATGTTCATGGATTGTGAGCTTACTAAGCAAATGGAAGAAGGAAATTTATTACTTCCACCATATGGAAAAACTCTCTGGTATCAGTTTTTATGCTTTGTTCAACACGGCACTAGATTTCTGCAGTTTTTGCTTTAGTGCTTCAAAAATTCATGCCATCATGCAAAGCTTAAGTGACAAAATGCTCTCTCACTTTTCACAGTGTGACCTCATCAGCTACAGTTCCAGACTTATAGCTGTCTAAATCATTGAGTCATTAGATGTTACTGTGGAAGAGTATTTAGTGCAAGAAACCTTACAGTACCATGGATTACCTTTTATTTATCCCTTTACATCCTGTTCCGTACATCCTCTATTTTAATCACTAAAAAAAAAAAAAAAAAAAAAGGAAAAGTAGAGTCTTTCAGAGATTACATGAACAATCTTGTGAAAGTAAAGCCATATTAAAATGGAGCCCTACACTTAATTCCAGGTTCACTGGCGGAGCATATGTTGTGGTGATGACCTTCTGAACTTTCAGGCTTTTTCTTCTTTCTTCATGACCACACTCCTCACAAACTTACCTCCCAATCTTTCTTATTTCCAGCCATACTCTGCCAGCTTCTGCTCAGATTTTCATCTACTGTTATCCCCTTGCTATTCTTCCCTGACTGGTGCCTGACCATCACCTTTTACCATCTGTTCTTACTCTTTCTCTTTCCTGAACAACTAAGATTTTTTTCCTGTCTTTATATTTTCCCCTTACACACCTGAGTCCTGCTCATTTGAGTCAGTCTGCTCTCCTTTCACTTTCTGTGACTAATGTTGACCCTTTGACACGTCCTGGGAATCAAGAGACTTCAGGGAACAAGAAAAAATACCTAGTTATTCTAGATTATTAAGCTTTTAAAGAAATTTGTGATATTCTATAACTGATTTTTTTTTAGAAAATGAACACACAAAACCCCACATGAAATATATATATAAGCTATATATATAAGCTGCATAGTTTTTTAAACTAAACAGAAAGGAAAAAAAATATTGACACTTATGTTTTAAGACTTTAAGAAACTAATTGGTTGCCAACTTTACTTTAAAAAATTTAGAGTTTGGGTTGTGAGAAAATGAACATGTCATTGCACTTGCAGGTAGTAACATCAGCAGAAACATAATTCAATGCAACAGGAGCACTGCTTCAGGGAAAAGTCAGTCTTGTCTTTATTACCTAATTACTAATATAAAGCTGCATTATTACAAATATAAGTAAATGTAACTAATTTGTCACATGATTTCTAGCCAGCGTAGATCTAATCTTTAGCTTGAGGGATTTTCACAGTCCTTGGCTACAAATGTTAATTTAAATATTTTCTGAGGTCAATTCTAGCTAAGATGATGAAAAATTCATTGCCTCTACCATCTTCTGTCCATTGCTATTCCCATTTTTCTTCCCTTCATCTCTCCTCTTCATCTCACATACACTCAAAGTCCTAATTTATAAAGTCTTAACTTAGAAAGCTTTCACAAAAGAAAAGATCATATACATATAGATGTCAAACTTATATAGATATAGACCCAAAACAACTGGGAAAGATCCCACTTAATCTTGACATCCCTACATTGACGCACACCCCACTGATTTTGTGAAGAGGATGTGTTTATAACACCTGCTTGATATAAGAGCTAGGACAACAGATGACCCTGAATGCAAATAAAATCTTTAGAAAACCTCCCTTCCAACATCTCAAAAGACTCTACTTACCATGTGCAACTGAAGCCACCATCACCCACAAACTTTGACCAAACTGGGACAAATTTTGACAAAACCAGTAAATAGTATGGGAAATATCCAAAAGCCATCTGGACACAATCTTGGGCAATCGGTAGCCTGATCTAGGTGACCCTGTCTGAGCAGGAGGGCTGTACCAGATGACTTCCAGAGGTCCCTTTCCAACCCCATCTGTTCTGTGTTTGGTACTCTCCACAGCACTATCAAAAATATTTCTGGCTCATGCTGATAGTAAAAATGCAAAAGTATGTTTTCCTTATAATTTTAGTTATAATTGAAATACTTTTCACCAAGACATTATCCAAAAGGATATTGCACCTTTAAAAAGAGTATGGATTTTCTTCCTCTCATCCCAAGCTGCAAGCCAAAACAGCCTGTAGCAATAAAAATAATTTTTGGGGAAAAAAAAGTAATTCCAAAGTACATGTGTTAGTATTGTAAACCTCAGTCTTTAGCACTGTCAGATATTTAAAGACTAGTTCAAAATCCTTTAGTAAAGGATTTTGCAAACAGTAAACCAATTTATGTAAGCAGTTAATTTGCAAAGACACGAAACCAAACAAAAACCAGAAAGAAATACCAACAAACATCAACACTTCAACATAATAAAAAGCATATATTAGTCTCAAATTTGTGATACAACAGACCTACCAGTATGCCATTTCTATAACTGGCTTTATACTTGTTTCAGAGCTGTTCTATTCAGTATATTTTCTTCTATATGTTCTTCTACTCTGTACATGTACACATGAATTAAGTAAAGAGATTAGGGATCAATTTTGTAGGCTAGTAATCCTTATAGTTTTTGTTTCATAAATTGTGCCAGGGGAGATTTAGATTAGATATTAGGAAAAATTTCTTCACGGAGAGAGTGGTCAGACATTGGAACAGACTGCCCAGGGAAGTGGTGCAATCACAGTCCCTGGAAGTACTCAAAAAATGTGTGGATGTGGTGCTTAGGGACATGGTTTAGAGGTGGACCAGGCAGTTAGGTTAATGGTTGGACTTGATGATCTCAGAGGTCCTTTCCAACCTTTACGATTCTATGCTTCTATGATAACCCTTGTGAAGGGATAGAAAGAATTACTTACATAGGAAAATTAACACTAAAAGATATGGAAAAGACAGAAAAGGTAAAAGAAAACCAACTCTGGCTGTCTAGCTGTTCTAAAACACAATTATTATGAAAATAATCTGGAGTTCTAAAGATAAAAATCACACTGAAATTAAATATAGTTAGGTTAGACAAACAATTATCTCTAGTACAAACATAGAGGAAGTAAGTAGAACAGCATTCTAACTCCCTCTACTGGACTAGATACGTTGTATTAATAGCCCATAATTGTAAAGCATTTTGCTTCATCAGATTCTTGGACAGATTGGGCAATGTCTTTTAATGAATTATTTTTCTTTTCCCTAAAAGAACACCTGAAAAAAAATTTAAATGGTAGTGTAGCTCCTGAAAACCTTTTTTTCTGAAAGAAATCCTAAAACTGAAGGAAAGTCAAACAACAAAAATAGATTTTATGCAGCTATTCAAAGCTTACAGTGAAATTTTCTTCTGAACTGTTCTAGAAATAGGTAACACAAGTCACTAACTGCTGTTTGTATTATTCTCCCTGTCAAACTTATGCATTTTTTACCCCTTGCATCTGCTAGATAAGCTGTATCAGAGCTGAAAACTGAAAAATTTAGTAGAAGATGCAAGTCACCAGTTCTTAAGGAGCAAAATCAGAGGACTGTTACATAACTGACAATTTAAAATATATATTTCTGTACACTAGAAGACTTTCAAAAAGTCAAAAACAACAAGAAAACTTCCATTATCTTACATTGTAAACTCATGCTCGTCAGCAACCTAGATCATAGCCTTTTCTTCTCCTTCCTCTCTCAGGAATGAAATAATCATTTTCCCTTGTGAGTGTATATTTTCCAACATAAATCCAATCTGACTGCAGCTTCCTTGAGGACATTTTCTCTAGGTGAAATCTTTATCCCTAAACCACTGAAAAGACAGCATTGCTATCTGTAATCTTCAGTTACTCTATGTTGCTAATTTAAATAATTGCTGATAGTGAAACTGCTTAGGGACAAACAGACAATGGAGAACCAAATTACCATCTCAGGAGATAAAAATCTTAAAGGAGGAGTCCTATGATGCTTAGTCAACATTAGCTCTACACTTAAATCCAGATCCGCTTGTTTGGGGGTACTTCAAGACTGCAGGATGATTGGCACAGAGGGAGAGATACCAAGGACAAAAAAGAGTCTGGTCCTTAGAAATTACTTGAAACTATAGAGGTTTCAGCTTTGGAATAAGTGTTGAGGAAGCTTTAACTTTCAGTAATGGAGAACTTGTTTCCATTGAGCCTCTAATAGTTAAACAAGGAAATCACACACAACAGCAGCTGAACATAACAGACTTTAGATAACACTTTCTTCCCAAGTATACCATGGTGTCTTGCAAGTTCTTTTCTCTCCTGATTTGCTTTATTGAGTTTCATTTCATAACTAAAGAAGAAAAGAAGAAGCTGGTTCAAAATAAATACATAATTTAACCAATATATCAGTCAGAGAAAAGACTGGTATTCTAGCCAGCATGGAAACAGAGAACACATTGCTGTGAAGCGGAAGGATTTTTTAAAACAAAATACAAAGGTTGAAATTCATTATTACAAATGACCCACTCATTACCAGCATGTGCAAGACAATGAAAATGCCCAGTTAGCCAAGCCAGACTTGAGTAGCGATATTTGCAAATATACTACTGAAAAAATGCATATGGTTACCAAATAAATATAAAAATTAACTCAAGAAATTTGAAAGTTATTTTAGTTCATCCACTGATACACACTGGCATTATTACTATGCTCTTCAGGAAGGGGAGAGAAAAGAAAGTGAGAGAAGAAGTAAATTTTGAGACCTTACTCTCCACTTCTCAGCTTCTCATCATGGTTTCCTACACACGAACACAAAATTATTTGTTTCAAAAGCAGTTTAGCAATGAGAGTTGGTGTTTTAAAGTAATAAATGGCCTAAAAAAAAGCAAAATCTCATAACCACAGTCTTGAGGATTGTGAATGTGTGGACATAATCACATTAGGGAAATCATTTCACTGCCTTGGTCTATACACATGGCTTGCCAACATGGCTTTAACACGTTCCCGGTGTCAGATAAACACATATAGCAAAAAGGTCAAAAAAGAACTGCATCCTGAGCAGTACCTGTAACACTTCAGAGAACTGAAAATATACAACACCATAGGTTTACATTATTATTAGAAATTCTTTGACTATTCAGCTATTGATTTATGTTGGGAGGGGAAAAGGAAAAAGGGAAGATGGAAAGAAAAAGAAGGGAGAGAACCACCAGGGGAGGACATAAAGATAATATAGTATTGAGATTTTTCTCCTTCACTGTTTAGAATTCTTCACTGCTTCTCATCCTGGTTTCCTGCATATAAGAACAAAATATTTTAAAAGTTTCCTGGGGAAAAGTAAGAGAGTACGTGTCTGCACCCTTTCTTGTGCAACCTGCTCTAGGTGAACCTGCTTTAGCAGGGCAGTTGGACTAGATGATCTCCAGAGGTCCCTTCCAACCCCAACCATTCTGTGATTCTGTATTTATATACACACATATATATGGAGAAAAAGGGAATATGTCTATCTTTTTCACTAGACCTAATTACTGCTAATAATCTATGAATTTAAAACAGCTAAACTCCTGTTACACTCTATTAGTTTTGTAAAAAACCACTGTACTTAGTGATAAGGCATTTACAATCCATAATGTTCCCTATATGTTCAATGGAAGTGAATGAGGATGGCAGAAAAACAGAAGACTGTGTTGTACCTTTGGGTAATTATCTTCAAATACTACTGAATCATCAATGTCTTTCCAAACACAACTAGTTAAATAAGACCCAGTAAAATCTTTCATCATGTCACTGAATTCCTCTCTATGTCTGTGGACATATGTCCATTTCTAACAAGCTTTTACACAGAATATAAAGCTGCTTTCTGAAGTGATAGTGTGCAAATGTTCTGCATAGGATTCAGAATTTATGAACTCAAATGAACGGCGGGTCTGATTTTCAGAAACACTATAGCAATGGACACTACTGCATTTTTAACAGCAACTGAGTAACTCTTCCATACTTTTGAAAAACCTCAGTGATCACTGAGAATAAAAATCTTCTCTTTCCTTCTCCAAGGTCATATCTCCTACAAACACATTTGAAATGAACTGCATTGCTTTTTAATCGGCACATCTTTTACAATTAAATTTCTTAAAAAAAAAAAAAAAAAAAAAGGTTTGAGCCTCCTGTTCTCTGTCTTCCACTATTTTCCATTAATACCTTTATACATTAGAAGCTCCCAGGAGTATTACCTGAATAAATTATAATTGTTGACTTATGAAGAAGGCATGCCTCTAAAATGGGCTCAATAGGGAGAAGTTTCAGACAGGGCTAGCCTGGTTGCTATTGTGGCAGTTCATGAGTTACTAAATTTGTGTAAGTTGTTTCAATTTGAAGACAGAAATTGCAATTAACTTGTTCCACATGAGATCGAGTTCATGAAGCAGGACATAGCTTTACAAAGAAAAGAGAAAACTAGAACAATATTTGGAAGGTTTGTTTTCTCCAAGTGAAGTCATTTTAATAAAAAATAAAATCCAGTGCAAGTCATTGTTGATGAGTTTCTTGACTTTTCTTATACACAAATATAGATAATTCCAAACTGCAGCAGGCGTATCTTTCTAAACTTGAAATAAAACAGAAGTGGCCCACTTTAAAAAAAATGACCTATTCTGTCAGCTTGCAATCTTGTTTCAAGGCAAAAAAAAAAAAAAACAAAACCAAAAAAACAAAACACCACAGAAGGTAACAACCTTGAGTCTGGGGAGAAGCTCAGAAGATTTTACTGACAATAAAAAGGAAATCATTTCATCATTTCTCTCTACTCATAAGAGGGCTGAAATTGTCACCATCCATCTTCATCAAATGAATATTTCATTTCTTCTCACTCTCCTTTACTCTTAGTTTTGGTGGTGACATTCCCGTCAGCTCTAGGCACTGAGGAGGAAAACAAAAAATCATCTCTTTCATAAGCAACAGCAATCTACTATCTGTGGAGTGATACTTGTCCATGAAAGACTCATTCCTAATTGTTTTACTCTGTTAGACATGGTTAGGAAAAAAGTATTAGGGAAAAAACTTCTGGCAGGAGCTAATGCCTGACATTTACAGACAGACCTGCCCTGCTCTATGAAAGCTGTCCAGACCTAAGGATATTGCTGTCCAGGCCTCACCACCTCTTCAGTTTCCTGGTATGATGTATTGCTATGTTGCAAAGTAAAAATGGCTGCCAGCAAGCCACAACTGGATGCAAACAACATCTCAAGACCTAATGAGAATGATCTTGCAGACCCAGGAGAGGGAGTGACTGAACTCTTTTTGGTAATCAATACAGATACAGAAAACAGAGCGAGTGCCTCAAGCTATACACTGCATGATGGGTATAAGCAGAACCACGTCAATAAAGAGGCTTCATTAGCTGCTCAAACTGGAGCACAGAGAGTGGTGAAAAAAACCACCAAAACCAAAAAAACAGGTGAAGACAACTTGAGTGCAGCCAAAGAAAGGGCAGAGGGACAAGCCTCCTTGTGCACACGATTTTTCTGGGCTGGAGACCCTGGGGAATTTCTGAGCAAAGTAACTGAGAGATTCTGAGGAACAGGACCCCCATATTTTTTCAATAATAAAAACAAAATTCAATCACACATTCCAGGTTCATTCCACAGACTGTTCATTTTAGACTAAACTTATACTAAGTTTGTAAGACTGCTTCCAACTGTAGTGGACAAGTGGAAATAAATGTTTTGGTGGACTACTGAAGTCTTCAGAGGGCCTGAACTAAAACTACAGATGACTTGAGTGCTCTATATAAGTATTATACTTGCATAGAAAGGGATACTGTATGCTTCAAACATTTTGTAGTATGCTAGTGATCAGAAACCAGGCATCTAAGGCTCATTCAAATTTTTAGAATTTGGAATTCCAAATCAGGAAGAAAATCCAAGAATGTGGAACATTTTAATAAAGCTGGATTTGTACAAAACTTCAGTCTGGAAACAGGAAATATTCTGCTGCCAGAACATTTGTATTTCTAAATGAAAAATTCCTCCCTATACAGCTGGAGACACCTCATCGTCTCTTATATGATGTTTGTTTGTTTGTTTCACCGGTTTGAAGAACAGTCATGTCCTGGAAGTACAAGGACTTTACACATGGCTCTAGATTACCCTTACACACAGAAGCCAGAAAGTCAAACACTATGGTATCTACAACTAAGCCATTCAAGTTCTATTTTGTATCTAATATCCACAGTGATTTGCCAAGGTCACACAGAAAGTATGTAGAGCTGGGAGTAGGACTCAGCCTGTCTTTGGTTTAAACCAAAAAGAAGTGCTACTCTTTCCCACACAATACCTAGCTAATTTACAAAACATATCCACAGGACACGGGATGCGAAAAACATAAGAGAGATCTGAAAGATCCACAGATTCATGGATACAAGTCTGTAGGAGGTTATTATGCACCACAGTTGGCTTTCCACCATCAACTCAGGAAATCCCTAATTCACCAACTGCCAGAAAGAGCAAGGATATGTTAACAGTAGGGTCATTCCAAAAATACCATTTTTCTTCACAGTCTCCCTAAGCATCTACTACTTGTCACTGTCCTACACAGACATACATGAAAAGATTATTTGTATTGTATGGTTACCAGCTTCACAGTCAAGAGGAGGATAATGACTACATGGTGACGAGGGAAATCAAAGTCATACAAATCTTATAAGCATGACCATAATACTACATAAATGTAATAATCTACATGAAAGCTCTGCAAGTGTCAGCACAGTACAAAGTTAAAAGAAACTGTTTTTCTTAAATGTAAATAGTTCTGTCTTCCAATGGCCTGTTCTATTATTCCTCATCTCAGCAGCAGTAACAACACAGGAGACAGTATAAGAAATAAGCATCTTCATGCCAGTACGCAAGACTGCCAGAGCCCACATTTGCACTACAAGAGCATATGGTCCCATTCCTATGAACCCCTTGAAATCTGGGCTCCCTGCAGCAGAAGTGTGAGAAGCACAGCTACGTGACTCATTGAAGAGTCTGATTTTGGTATATTCTTTGGCCAGTGAACAGAGCCACCAAATATTTGTCATTGTCACAGTCTGTACTTTGTGCAAGAGGAAGAAAGCAAAGGGATAGACTATGAAGGCTGGCTCTGAACTTTCCAACTGAATACAGGCAGTAGAAATTATTTCTATGAAACAGAGGGGAAGATAAAGCCTTGGCTGCACAGCAGAGATTAGAAGACAGTAATAAGGTAAAAAATAAAAAAAGGGAGTGTCACCAGTTCCCAATTCATTATTTACTTGAATTTCCAGATTAAATCCTTGCTAAAAGTGCTGGCAGGCTCAAAAATAAAATTTCCCTTTCATACTGTTATCAAATACAGTGAACTTAAATAAAGCATATTTTCCCTATACATTTATTTTTTTAAGATACTCGGGATTATTTGACGTGTGAAAATACTTTGGGTTGTATTTTTCATCCTTAAAGTGAAGGAGAAGAAAGATGTTTCCTTTAAAAATATAACGACTTTCAGAAAAATAATGAATTGTCTCTAGCACAGCCTGTTTTTCCTGTTAATGATGTTGAGGCATTAAGCTTTTCTGTTAAAAGAGGACAAATTTATTAGGATCAAAACATTTTCTAATAACATGCTTTTTGTCTACTCCTGTCTTCAAGACATTTCACTGTTTTAATAAACTTTTCTTTAAAAAGCAAGTTTTCCCTTTATTAAACTGATCCTGTATGTTCAACATAAAATGTTATTTTAATAAGCAGAAATGCTATGGTGGCCTCTCAAGAAAAGTAAGAAAGACCTATTTGTCCTGAGAAAAGATTAACCTGCAAACTGAGAAAAGATAGGTGATTATTTTACGGGTAAAGCTTTCAGTAACAAGTTTTTTCAGGTTTTATTTTTCAGTTTAAAATGTGATGTTATTTAGAGAGAGATCTGCAAGAGAGAACTCATTTGCTTTGCAAAGTAAAACTCCTCCTGGAGAGAAAGAAGTGAGATTTTTAAAATTTTAATCTTTGTATTAATATGTATTTCTACATGGTTCAGAAATAAAATTTGAACAGCATCACCCTTGTTGCTATGACACTCCACTGACAAATGTTACCCAGTAAGGGGAGCCCAGCTGGATACAAACACAAACCTTTTTTGTTGCAAAAATTGCTTTAAAAAACTTGCAAATATCTGAGCACAAACATCAACTTATGGCAAGCATTGCTTATGTTTTTAAGTGTCATTCAAAAACATGAATAAAACAATCACCTTCAAAAAGGTAAAATTACCTGTTCAGTTAAGCACTACTATGAAATGCTAGTTGTATAATTAATCATAGAATCATAGAATATCAGGTTGGAAGGGACCTCAAGGATCATCTGGTCCAACCTTTCTTGGCCAAAGCACAGTTGAGACAAGATGGCCCAGCACCCTGTCCAGTCGAATCTTAAAAGTATCCAATGATGGGGAATCCACCACTTCCCTGGGGAGGTTATTCCAATCGCTGACTGTTCTCATTGCGAAAAATTGTCCTCTCATGTCCAGTCAGAATCTCTCCGGGAGTAACTTATACCCATTACCCCTCATCTTTTCCATGGGACTCCTTGTAAAAAGGGAGTTTCCATCTTCTTTGTAGCCACCCTTTAAATACTGGAACATGGTGATAAGGTTTCCCCTAAGCCTTCTTTTCTCAAGGCTGAACAAACCCAGTTCTCTCAGCCTTTCCTCATATGGCAGGCTTCCCAGTCCTTTGATCATCTTTGTGGCCCTTCTCTGGTCTCTCTCCAGCCTGTCCACATCTTTTTTGCATACTGGGAACCAAAATTGAACACAGTATTCCAGGTGTGGCCTGACAAGTGCTGAGTAGAGTGGGATAATGACTTCTTTATCTCTGCTGGTGATGCCCTTGTTGATGCAACCCAGCATCCTGTTGGCTTGCTTTGCCGCAGCAGCACACTGTTCACTCCTATTGAGCTTGTTGTCCACCAGGTCCCCCAGGTCCCTTTCCACAGAGCTGCTCCCCAGCCAGGTAGATCCCAGCCTGTGCTGCACTCCTGGATTAGGTTTTCCAAGGTGCAAGACCTTACACTGGTCCTTGCTGAACTTCATAAAGTTCTTGTTAGCCCACTTTTCCAGCCTATCCAGGTCTTTGTGCAGGGTGGCTTTCCCTTCTGAAGTGTCCACTTCCTCCTCAGTTTGGTATCATCAGCAAACTTCATCAGGGTACGCTTGATCCCATCATCCAGATCACCTATAAAGATATTGAATAGCGTTCGGCCCAATATCGATCCCTGGGGGACCCCACTTGTGACAGGCTGCCAGTTTGAAAAGGAGCTATTTACCACCACCCTCTGGGTACGACCTGTCAGCCAGTTCCCCACCCACCGCACAGACCACTTATCTAGACCATAACACATCGGTTTCTCTAGGAGGAAGCTGTGGAAACTGTATCGAAAGCCTTGGAGAAATCCACCTAGGTAATGTCCACCGCTTACCCCACATCAACCAACCAGGTTATTTTGTTGTAGGAAATCAAGTTTGTCAAGCACGATTTGCCTTTGGTGAATCCACACTGGCTTTTCCCAATCACGTGCTTCATTTGACTTGTGATAGCCCCCAGGAGGATTCATTCCATAACTTTCCCAGGAATTGAAGTAAGACTGATGGGCCTATAATTTCCTGGATCCTCCTTTAAGCCCTTCTTGTAGATGGGGGTGACATTAGCCTTCTTCCAGTCTTCTGGGACATCCCCCAATCTCCATGACTTCTCAAAGATTATGGACAGCGGCCTTGCAATGATGTCAGCCAGCTCTGTTAACATCCTCAGGTGGATAATGTCAGGGCCCATCGATTTGTAGCGGTCAAGCTCCTGTAATAGTTCATATGCCAACTCTTCCTTCACTGATGGTGGGTCTGTGTTTGCATCAACCTGGATGTTTGTTCCCAAGGCCTGGGACCCAACAGTGCTGGTAAAGACACAGGTAAAGAAAGCGTTGAGAAGCCCTGGTTGTGGGTGACTAATTCACCTCTCCTGTTTAACAGTGGGCCAATATTTTCCTTCTGTTTCTGTTTGTTGTTTAAGTACCTGAAGAACCCTTTCTTGTAGTTTTTGACATCTCTGGCTAATTTCTATTTGAGCTGAGCTTTTGCTTTTCTAACTGCATCTCTGCACACCCTGGCAATGCCCTTGTAGTTCTCAATGGGTATTCATTTGCTTTTCCATCTGTGGTACGCTTCTCTTTTGGTTTTGAGCAGACTCAGAAGTTCACAGTTAAGCCAAGGGGGTCTCTTGCTCTGCCTACTTCCCTTACCTTTAAAGGAGATGAACCATTTTTTTGTGCTTCCAGGAGAGCGTTCTTGAAAAACTCCCAGCACTCATTAGCTCCTTTATCCTCTATGGAAGCTTCCCACAGAATCCCTCCCAACTGAGCTCTGAGCAAGCTGAAGTTTGCTCTTCTAAAATCTAAAAACTTTGTCTTAGTACTAACCTTCAGCATACTCAGCAGGATCCCAAACTCCACAATATTGTGATCACTGCAGCCAAGGCCATCACTAACTGAGATATTACAAAGCTGGTTTTCTTGGTTTGTGAGTAGCAAGTCCAGCAGTGCCTCATTCCTGGTTGGCACATTTAACATTTGTATGAGGTAGCAGTCCTCTACGCATTCCAGGAACTTGATGGATGACATGTGAGCTGCTGTATTGTTCTTCCAACAAATGTCTGGGTAGTTGTCACCCATAAGAACCAGGTTCTGTTGACCTGAAGGTTGCTTAAGTAACCCAAATATTGATTCATTGGCCTTATTGTCTTGCTTTGGAGGTCAGTAGCAGATGCCTACTACTTCATACTTATCTAGAGGGTGTGAAAAAAGTCTGGCGTGCTGGGAAGCAATGGAGCAGAGGCACATGAAAAGCTTGCTTCTTTGATACAAACAGTCGTGCTGGGGTTGCTCCTTTCACCAGCATACAACAGAGATGTTGGTCCAAACATAAAAGAAACTTCCAACGTCTGAGTCAATCAAGTTAATTGCATTTATCCTACCTTCACTTACCAAGCAAGCTTTAGTTCCCTTATTGTCTTCACTTACTGTCCAGAGCTGTCTCCCAGCATAGCTATGTGGTGCTAAGCCACTGATGTCCACTCATGAAGCGAGTGTATTATCTGCACAGTGCTGTAAAGACTAATTAGTAAAGTGCTGAGCTTGAAAGGCTCTCCAGAATTCTACATTTATTGCTTATTTAATCTTTGTATTTGTTTGCAGAAAATGGCACTAATAAGCAAAAAGCATAGTATCGCTAGTAAAACCACACACAGACATGTGCTTTCCTCAATTAATGCAGACATTTTCATTGTACATATATGCATGACATTTAATACTGTTCTTTGTTCACCATGTTTAGCAGGCTTCAGATTATGACCATTATCCTTGGAAGAACATGATCCAATTACAAAATTACATAAAGTATTTGTCAGTAAATATTGCTTAAATACTACTAGTATAAAAAAGTGTCTTTGTTTAGGTGGGGAGAAAAAAAAGCAAGACTCAAAAATCAGCTAGGTTTAATCCTTAATAGCACTGGGACTGAATAACAAATACTTGATGTTTGGCTTTTCCCACTACAATATTCTTCCTATGATGTTGCTTAGGCCAAAGATTATTTTATCAAGATACATTGTTTTGGTAAACCCTAAATCTATTTCAACCTCACAAAACAAAGAAATTAAATTTTACGTTTAAGTAAATAAAACCTGATTGATCAGCAACGAGATGATCACAGGCAATATTCAGGTCTGTTCACTGAAAATGAAGCAATATCTGCTTCCACTACTCCATAACTTGGCCTGATGTGATCAACACAATTAAATCTCGGTTTTGCTTGTATAAGTCACTGCATAATGTCTGCAAGATTAAACCCTATTTTATTCTTCTTGGTATATTTTATACTTTGAGTATATAAAAAAATATTTTTCAGCATCAGGAATTATAAAAAACATTACTTGCCCATTTATTTTTGTCTATATAATGTTTGTAATCAGAAACAGATTGCCATGCTTTTGTTTTACTCTGAAATGTTTCCCAATATCTGTTTTGCATCACAAACTAAAAATACATAGGTAATATTTCTAGATATTAAGCATAAAGAATAAATTAACATCGATAAATCCTAAAAACATTATATCTTATGTTTAAAAGTAAGAAAAAATTAACAGGGTCAACCATTCATATTCTAAAGAAAGCCAGTATTTGCAACACCCACTAGCACTATAATTTCAAAAAGTTTAACAGTTGGAACTAGCAATCATCTTCCACAAAATGCACACAAAACAAGTTTGCTTACTCTACAGTTTTTATCTACAAAAAAAGGTAAATTAGAAAGATAGATGGCAATAAGTAGGAATATTTTCAGCATGATGTAGTAGCATTTCGGTTGTTTTGTTCCAGCAGTATCAAGGCAGAAGAGGGTAAACAGCAAATAAAGTATATTCACAACTTTTCACTATAACCAAAATATGATTAGGTTCATGTCTTAGGACAGCTCAAAGCTTACAATCCACCAAACTGAAATCAGTTCCCACACTAGAAAACTTGTATTATATATACTAGCAAGCTTTTCCTAAATATCTGTTAATGGGAAACCTTAAAGGTAAGGAACAAGAATGAAGAAATCATCCTCAGAATTTGTGGATGAAGGCATAACAGAAGGCCAGAAAGAGATAGTGGGCCTATGAGTGGCAAGAAACAGTAAAAGTGTCTGAATTCTGGTATCAAGAACAGATGGAGCCTGCAGCCATCCACAAAATACAGAACAGAATCGTGTTCAAAGATAGTAAAAAAAAAGCTTCAACGCTCATCATGCACCATTGGCCAGTGAAAAGAAATTAAGAAGGTCAAAAAGTTACTGAGTTTGTAATATTTGGTAAGAAAAAGATTTTCTGGCACCAACTGAAGGAATTAGAAACTCTAGGAAACAAAAAGAGTGTATTTGTATTCCCTTTGAATGTTGCCTGGAGTATGTTGGTTTACAATTGTTTCTATTTTCTTCCAAATACAAACACTGAAATATTAATAAATAAGAAAACAATAGCAGACCGTTTGAAGAAATGAATAGAATAGGAAAGAGAAAAAAGAAAAATATCCCCAAGTAAATCAGACTAGGCTATTAAAAAAAAAAGCCTGCTAACAATCCAATCAAAACCTGCAGCTGTCTTTGCAAGATCTTTTTTTTTTAGGATGCTGACAGAAACATGTCTCACAATAAGAGTTTTTGGTTCAAATTAATTATTTTTATACATTAGGAAGATATGCCAAGCTGTCTGTCTTGATGGGTTTTGATCCCTACTGAATCAAGCAAGTTCCCCTATGAAATTCAAAGATTTTTCAAATGTCTTTGTAAATTAGAGATGTACCTCAATGCTTCCAACAGTAAGAGAATAATTTTTTTTTCCTCATCTTCTTTCTGCAGAAATAGCACATTTTCTGTAGGAAAGAGAGCTTTGCTGTAATCATGGAAGACGTTATTTGGGCAGTTATTCTCTGACCTTCCTGTCACATAGGAAATAAAGCGACATTGTTATTTCCCTTTTCAGAGAAATGTGGTAATCATTATAAAGCCTTTTCCAGCAATGCTAATATGAATAATGTCAAAGGTACTAAAAAAATCTAAATTAAATAAATAAATGAATAAAAACCAGAACTTCTTTAGTTACTGTATTGTTGTCACCATAGAACAATGGCACTGTGATTTATATAATTACAAAAAAACACCAATTTGTGAAAATATTACTGAATAAAAGTATTACAAGTTACTTTTCCAACTCACTACCATTTACTTTTATTTAAAGAACATTTCCTTGCTGCAAACATGATTGAAGTATCAGCAAAGACTGATATTTCCAGTCACAGCTTCAAAAAACAATGGTCTTTAATTCTTTATTTTAACTTATCTGAAAGAGCACATGGGTCCTTTAAGTATTAAGAAAAAAGTTGATCTTATTGAGGGAAGACAGCAGGTATCCATTGAAGGAAGAAAGCTTAAGGCTTGAAGGAGGACTTTGAGTAGAGAAGCCTGTGAGAGACCTGATCCTCTAAGGTATCAGAGTTCTTAGAGTTATTCACTTCTATTCTTCACCCATAACTAGCCAAAGGCCCTGTTTATATACATCCTAGGCGAGTAAAAAAGACTCATTTGAATTTTTCCCTCCCCTTGTTTATCAAAGGTGGTGCATCAGTTTATTTACCAAGGTTTCAGACCAAGAGACAAGTGCATGTGATCCACAGAGAGAACACTCTTCACCCAAGCTGTTCAGCTAGTACATTTACAGACATTTGCTAGGCATAATATTAATAATTATCATCATCATAAATTCAGCTATCTACAAATAGAAATGATGTCTTTTAAGGCTCTCCTCATTAATACAATGAATTGCTGTCTGAAAGGTCTTTAATTGCTTGACTGGTCTTTCACCTTTCACAACTAATGTTGTCATCTTGCATTTCAGAATTCTTACATAAATCTTATATTATTACTACTGGAGACAGTAATATTTCAAAACACTGTCTTTTCTGCAGGGATTTTAAGGCAAGCTTTTTAGGTCTTTCTCAGTTTACATAGTTGAATTTAGAGCTTTTCCCTCCTACAAATATTTAAGCAAGTTTTGCCTTTCTCTTTCCTACCATTCATTCCTGATATATTCAAAGATAAATATACAAATGCTTTCAGTGAACTAACATGCAATTCATTAGGTAACATTCTATTACTCTAAATTTTCAAATTATTTTCTTCATGTACACAGCTTACTATTTGCTTCTTGGAAATATACTGGACATTTAGAACAGAATAATCTGCTTTCCTATTTAATACTTTTGAATTCACATATCTTGCTTAATTTTCTTTTGATTTGGTAAATCTTGGAGTTCTCAAAAAGCCTAAAACTCATCTACAGTGCTGCTAGTTCTCTTAAAGACATATTTCAGATGATGAATCATCTCCGTCCTATAAACACTGTCCAAAACCATCAAAATAATAGCTAAATGTAACATAAATACATTTACTTTGATCAAAAACAATCAATAAATCTTTAAATTTTGTGGTGATTTATCCAACCAACGTTTTATGAATCCTTACATTATCATGAAAGGCATATTTAACATAAGGGACAATTACAATGCTTCTTACATGTATCTGTGTATTTCTAGGGATCTCTATATTTAAGATGAAACAATGCCCATGGTCAGGCACCAAGATTGTGGAACCCTGGTAGTGATTTGGGGCATGTCTGAAAGGGAGCAGTACCCTGCAATACCTTTCTGTCTTCACAACTATAGTAGCATCACAAGGTAGAGTGCTGTCTGTGCTGCAGTAAACACACATTTGTTATACAAAACAGTAGACAAAACATCTTAGACTTCCTTTGACTGCACATTGGAAGCTAAACATTCCCATAGCAATCGCAACAGTTACAAGGGTTATAGTGGCTACAAATGCATAGTCTTTTAGCAGGATTTCCTAAAAATACTGTCTAACTCACAGAAGGGATTTGAATCTGTGCCTTTACCCCAAACAGATATCCTGACTACTGAACTGTTAGAAAGGGGAATGAAATTATCGTTAACTTCTCCAAGTTTGTCTTTTAAAGGGCATTAAGAGCATTCAAACCTTCTAGAGAATCAGGCCTGAAAAAGTAAAGTACTAAATATTTCCAAGATTGGAAAAAAACTCCTTTGCTTTCCCTTTGGTCTTTTAGCCTAAATTTAAAGATGGTTTCTCAGTAGCTGATTTGCCAGAGTCATCATCTGGTGGTAGTTTAGGCTGATTTAAATGGAAATACCATCCAGCAGGCAAGAACAAGCCTACTTATTCCATCTTACTGCTTTTAAAGAATTCAGAGTCTGAACTACATCTGATAAAACTATGAAACATCAAGAGCAGAGTGTGGCAAAGGGGCAGGACACAGCAGAGAAGCATACAAACTGAAGAAAACAAAGTGTGTTTCAATATTCACACATTTTAACCCCTAGAGACAAAGAAAGGAAAAAAAAAAAAAAAGAGAGAGAAAGAAAGATTACATAAAGAATATTTAAACAAACAGGAGAGTGGAAAGTTACATCAAGGTACTGTGAGGAAAGGTTGAACTTTACTGGTAGAATCATAGTTTATACAAGGTCAAGGAAGGTCCACTATGTTCTTAAAATCAGGCTTTGTCCTATTCATGTAATGAATCTGGTTCTGGGTGTTATAAACTGATATTTTAGAAGACCATTTATTATCTAGCATAAGCTTTCTTTTATTTATTTTTTCCCGATCCAGGTCAGAAAGCAGATATACAAAAGTCAGCTTAGTCTTATCCAAAAAAAAACAGGAGCCAGAAACTTAAGCCTTTGCTTTTATTTGAACCTTACCCAAACATAATTCTATTGTTTTCTGAGGTATATTACATTCTGTCTCCATTAAATAGTTATGCTAATGAAACTATCCAGTCCTCCAACTGCAAGTAAACTAAAGTTAGAATAAATCATAAGTTTTATATATTTCAGAAACAACTAAAAGAGGCAAGCGTCAAATAAAGACTGCAGCTGCTGGGGGGGTGGGTGGAAACGAACCGAGGGAAAGAGATTTACTTTTTAATAAAGCCAAAGATGAATTTGGGGGTTTTACTCTTAAGCGATAGGCATTGCAAAATGTTATACTGTATACAGACTCCAATAAATAAGGCAGAAGGTGCATCAGACCCTAAATTGACATCCTTTGTTGGTGGCTAAGACAATAGTAAACTGTTTCATCACTGAGAGCAGCCAGCACTACATATGGCTGTGACATGCTCTCATGCACTTATGCTTTTTCATATTCAGACATTATATATCTGTCCTTTGAAGTAGACTATTCAATTCATCATCCAACTTCACATTCACAGTTTTGAAGATACTTCAGGCAAAGGGTGTTCTCTCAATTGATCTATTTGTTGTTGTAGCACCAGTACATTTTCTATGTATAATTCATTACTTAGGGCCAAAAGAATAATACACATTAAAAAAAAAGATTGTACAACATTCTCCAAGATCCTCGTAAACCTATCCAGCTGCATCACAAGCAGCTTTTACGTGCCTCAAAGACAACCCTAAATTTGTCAAAGTCTTAATACCATTGCACATCTTTAACTGGTTTATTTCAAAAAGTGAGGAAGAAGAATGTTTCCTCTAACATGACTAAGCAACATCCTCAGAGTAGCTGCAGAGCTCACAATTATTTTGTGCAGATGGGTGGTTTAGCTAATATTTTGAGCAGAGTTACTATCTTTCTTTTGATGTCCAGTCTTAATAGTTGCATAAGACCATTATTTCAGGTCACCCAACAAGTAATCTGTATATGCAAACATCACAGAACTTCATTACAGAAACAAAAGAAAAAAAAGTTAATATAAATTTCCAGACTTTCTCCAAATTCTAGCTTATATTAAAAAGAATGCATGCATGCATGTGTATTCGCACGCACACACGTATAGACAAATCATATTGGGATCCCAAAAACTTGCCTATTGCGTTCTCAAAGTTATCACTTCCGTTCATGTAGTTATACATCAATCATGAAATGGTCCTGCAATAATTTTATCCACTATGCAATTGCCCAAAGACAGAAGCAAGTACTCAAGACCTTTCCAGACCTTGGCAAGAAAGCATAACACATATTACAAAATTAAATCAAAAGGACAATTTAGAGTTGTGTGATCAAATAATTTTTCTTGACTGCTAAGCCACTCATATGGTCAAAACTCCTTTAGCTAAAGTTTCAAGTTTTCAGAAAGGTAGTGACACAAACTGTCCAAATCTACCCTCAATCCTTTATTAAGTGAATTAGGTGTGATTGATAGAAGCTTGGCTTGACTATCCAGAGGAAGTGCAATTTTTAAGACTAGTACTAACAAATTATTTCTGGACTATATTTTTTGTAATTTTAATTTTCCCATTTGAAGCTACAAAGAGAAGAACCAATGCAGGCAATTCACATATTCATTGAAAATGGAAGTGCAGGATGAGATTACTGTCTGTGTGTTATGCCAGTGAAGTTAGCTGCCGGAGAATTAACCTGTATAACGCACAGAAAAAAATACTTTAGTACTATTCTAGCTACCCTAACATTAGGATCTGTAATACATTTCCACCACTGCCACCAAAAAATATTTGTGATGCTGTTCGATGCAAGCGTAGGCAGTTTTACAGTATGGTAGCTCATCTCTAGATTAGATTAACCAAGATGCTCCAGCTCAGATGCTAGTCACCCACAGCTGACTTCATAACAAAAACATAATTAATGAGGTACAAACTAATGATAAAACAGTTAGCTGGTCCAGAAGTCAAAGCCTAAATCACTAAACAGTAGTTTGTTTCTAACAAACCTGCCAGGGCCTGACTGCATGCAGGAAGGACAGGTTAGAGATACAGCTCTTCACCTCTGTGCATCTAAGTTTCCTTATTTTTAGAAAAAGAGGCTGCAGGCAAGAAAGTATACTACCATTATTTAGGTATTCTGTTGCCTATTTAAAAATAAAGGAGGAGGATGGAGTTAACTGACTCCATAGAAAGCTTTCATATGAATCCAAATATTTTATTTCTGAAGTTCCAATACAGTGGTTAAGATTAAGTGTGAGTTTTTTCTTAAAAGCCAACAATTTCTGCAAGCAGTCCCTTTACCTATGAGTTCTGCTCATAGTCCAATAGGTACAGTTACAAATTTATGCCAGTTTGTCCTGCCCACAAAAGCACAACTTAAATGACACTGTAGCAGCAGGAAACAAGAGGGAGGTTGATTTCATTATTGATTTTGGCACCCGTTCGTATGAGTGTAAGAATTCATGCTTACTGGCACATTTTGCTACGGACGTGTGTTTATTCTACTTTAGGAAGAAAGATTAAGATATGTAACATGAAAACAGAATATTTAACAATATTACAGTACTCAGCATTAACAGTTATTTAAAAACGAACTTAGCTTGCACAGGAAGAAAAACATTCCTTCATGCTTTTTTAGCTAATTTCTGTTCAGTCTTTACTGTCAGCTCTCAATTTCAATCATAGTCAGCTAATACTACCCAATTTCCTGAACCTATATAAGGAAGTATCTTTATTCTGTCTTCAGCATATCTGTCATACTTCCTTGTTCTCTCAGGAAAACGTGAAATAGTAGAGCGACATGTCTTTTTTTTTTTTTTTTTACTATGTTATTAATGGTAATTTGTTGTTATGTTAATTCCTAGTAATCTACATGGAATAGTCTCATGAAAGGTCCAATACAGCACTCTGTTGAGTCCAGTTTGATCTTTTTCATTAAAGCTTTGTTTCAACTCACATCATTCAAAGGGCTTTAACCTTTTATTTCTACTCATAAAAGTCAAATATCAATATAATTACATTCTTCAAAGAGTTCAAGCTTACAGTTTACTTAAAAAAAATTTATTCAAATACTATTGCAAAACACTCAACAAAATCTCATGATTTTGAGGAGATGAACAAATCACTTTCCCATGTTTAGACAGTCCCAAGCCAAGAGATTTAGAAACCTTGCTCTCTAGCAGGACAATTCACAAAACTGCACTAAAAAACCCT